>NC_060282.1:62274355-62574355 GCF_021613505.1 Equus quagga | reverse complement strand
AAAGATGACTGGAATGACCTCAGAATGTGCCAAGATAGTATTGATGTAATGAGCCCAATATCCACTGTTTTATGCATTGCCATACAATAGCAATCTTAATAAAAGGTTAAACAGCATTATAATGAGTGTTTCTTTGATGTCTCTCTGACTCACTGACTTCACTTTTTCATTCACTGTTGCTCCTTTGAGGATCACCAATAATAAAAAAAAAAAAAGATTCCCATTATTTTGGTGAGCCTAAAACGAAACAAGACAAACAAATGAGAAAAGTTTTGCTTTCAGAGTCTCCTCAATTTCAGAAAATAATTTCTCTTTTGCTTGGCTTTGGTTTCTATTCGACAGTAACCATTATTGTTAATAGACTGGAAAAATTACTGCCTATTCTCTGACGTGAACATCCCATTTTAATCCTCAAAATTCCACACTATCACTTCATCTTGTTTGCTTTCCACATTTTTTCTGATTGTGAAAATCTAAACTACAATATTATTACTGGAAGACCCTCAATACCAGCCTTGTGTTGCATTTTCTCCTTTTCACCTCGATATATTTTAAGGACTTGTTATATATGGAATTCTTAGATGCGAATGCTTGGATTATCTTGCTCTGAAAAGCCCAATGAAAAGAATTTCAATGTCCATAGGAAAAGATCAAGGAATCCCCTTTATCTGAAGCTTCTTGACCAAAAACAACACCAGTCAGTTAATGTTTTCATCACCCTTCTTCTTAGCTGTGTAAACAGATAGGAAGGAAACGGAAAATGAGAACATAACAGGCACATGTCTAAAGTAATATCACACCTTGCCAACAGCATCCTTTATTATATTTTTCTTTAAAAGCAAAAGCACAATACACTAATATTCACCCTTTTAACAACAAAGAGAAAATGGTGTGCTTTTTATACTTCTTTCAGATAGCAAATCACAGGTGCTCTTGTAATATTATTCTTTGCTTTCTTGCAAGGTCTGTTACTTAGATGATCTGGAAATATGACAATATGTTAACAGCTAACACTCTGTGCATCTTTGGGTCTTATAGGTGGATTAAAAAGTGTTTAGAAATGAGCAATTGCTGAAGCATCCTACCACTTCAAACCTCAAATTTACTGCTTGACACATTGGTTGTGTCTTTCTGCATTTTGAAAGGGTGACAGTGAAGCTACAAACAGGACACAAATTTTTCAAATATCTACCATGTTGCCTTGATCATATCATGTCTTATTGGAGCATTGCATATCTAACATAACAGAACGTGATCTGATATGATTTGACAAGACATTATGCAAGTAGGCACTACTGTCAAAGATGTGAAATGGTAGTTTTGGTATATCAAGACGCAAAGTTAATTAGACCACATTCATTGGGGCTTTGTCTTGATAGAAAACAAACCACCCTTATATCTACAGCCTCTCTAGGATACTTGAGTAATGAGAAAATTATGTAGTATTCTTTATCTACTGAAGACTTGTAGATGATTATTTATTTAAGAAAATTCTAACAATGCTACTTCATTTGTCTCCCTTCAGTTGATAGTGACTCCAACAAATGACAGTTAATGAAGTTTCTTGTATGGGAAAAAGTTGTAGGAAAATGAACATTCTCCTAATCATAGTTAAAGCCATACTTGATGTTAAAAAGGAGCAGAAGAAAAGAGTCAGGATTCTAAAACACACAGCGCAATGTAGATTATTACACTACTTAGAGAGGGATACTTGATGAGGACTAAGTAGATATGAACACAGCCCTCCAAAACTCAACCTTGAGATTGCCGGAAAAAAAACAATAAAAAAAACTGGCTGTTCAAAAAATTGAAGCAGATGTCAGATGCAAGCAGCTGTGGCCTGGGAAATTCAACAAAATTCCAATATTCAAATTGCTTCTCTGCATAAACACTGCTTGATAGCACAGTTTCAGATTTGATCTGGACTGCCACTAAACCATCTGCGTACAATGAAAATAATCTGCTGACACTGTTGATACAGGTAGGCATCAGCACCATTTGGTTGGAAAAAGAACACTGCGAAGATGTTTTCTGGTGAGCTTGTCAGGAAAGTATGATAGTAACTAACTCCAGTTTTTATAATAGTGAACACCACAAGAAAGAGAGAAAAAGTGCATTTGCCTCATTGTCTAAGGACTATTTGCAAAACAACCAACCAGGCTTCACTCTAATTTTAGGATCAAAATGGAATATTCCAGTAGAGATTGAGATTGAGTGAGAATATTGGGAAATTACATTCCCAGCACCATGGAAAAGTATGATCAATCTGTTAAATCTGACCTTGCAAGAATGACAGAAAAGTCTGATGGATTAAAGAAGCAAATGTTAGGCAAATTGTGAGCTTTAAAAATTCAGTATCACAGGCAAAGGAATAATTCTCTGGAGGATTAGAGAATCCACTTTTTATTTTACCCAGCTATGTGCTGGATAAAATAAACATATGTAGATGCTGAAAGGTTGCTCACAAATAGTTCAGCTTGTGGCGGAAGTCTTTCATAATTCAAGATACATCAGCCTTGGCAGTAGCTGAGAATAAGAGCGGGTAATCAAAAGTGACCCAAACAATGACACCAGAGTTTCCAGATGGTATAGAAAAAAAGTCCATGATTTATGATTGCCAGTGCAGTAAATAAATCTAAAACAATAGGCGTGGATGGGGAAGCAGTCACAGCTGACCAAAAGAGCAGTTGTAATGCAACCCACAGAAAGCTTGGTGCCAGAAGTAATTGACATAGTCGTCAAATCAATTTCCTAGGGCGCAGACACTCAAGCACTCAATCTGATTCTGTATGCTGCTCAACACTTGGATTATACAGCTGCCTCTAATTCAGATAGCCTTAGCTCAATATGAATCCAATTCAAGGAACTGTCTAGAAGTGAACAGTAATTATTTAGCCTTCCTTTCCGCAGGTTTACTGCCTGCTAGTCATATTACTCTCTTTTGGAATTACATACTTTCATATTGATTATTTAACATTTAGCTGATATTTTTTCTCCTCCTATATTACCAAACCCAATGACATCCTTGAAACCCACGATCTTTCTGCTCAGGGCACCAATGGGATACTGTTTCAGGACAGGACAGGCTTATGCACAGTATGATGTTCTTTACATGGACTGTGGAATCAGCCATGTGATTGCAAATGTGCAATACCCATGAGGAAGAGGAGGATCGTCTATCTATCTATCTATCTACTTATGTTTCTGTAGTTCAATACAATGCAATTCAAAGATAAGATTAAATAATCTTTTGCTGCAAATAATTTCATTGGCATTCATTCATTTTTCATTCATCCAGTGTTTATAGGATGTCTGCAGCACACGAGATACTTGATTAGACCCTGGAGTATCGAGATAAGCGACAAAGACTCTGCCTTCAAAGAATTCACAGTTTAGTGAACTGATGAGATAGCTAAAGAATCAAATGAGAAGAATTATAGAGAAAATACAAAACTCGGGGGGAGGCACAGGGGAAGCCCCTAACCCAGCTGTGGGTATGGGGATTGGGAGAGAAGTAGAGGAAGAATTTTGAAGATGCCAATATTTTCCCTGAAATTAAAAGGATGAGGAAAACTTTGCCAGGTTGAGAGAAGACAGATAATATTCTAGACAAGCCCAACATCAAACAGCATGGAATTTTCAGGCAGTCACATACTCTTTAGTGCAGGGGGAACACTGGATTTGGCAGTGAAGAGAGTTGGAAGTATTGAGGAAAGAATAAGGGATAGGTATGGATCAGATGGCAGAAAGCAAGGATGGGAAGTCCTTTAGAGCTTACAGAGCACTTTCACTCACTGTCTTTCGCTTGATGCCCACAGCAGCTTGTGAGAACATGATGGCCCCTATTTGAAAATGAGCAAGGATCAAGGTTGAGAGAGGTTTGATCATTCACCAAAGTCACATGGCTGGGAATTAGGCCCAGGTCTGTCTGCTTTAAAGACCATATTCTGAACACAGCTTTCATCACTTGGTTTCTCAGTCAAGGGGTTCCCTTGATACTGTGCTCAGCCACTTACAACAATTTTTAAACTTATGGAAAACAGAAAGGCAGGGTGATGGAGATGACTTTTCCCTGAAGGGGAAAGAGTAAGCGAGAGAGACAGTAGAAGAAAAGGAAGAAGAGGAAAAGAATGTATATTAATTTTATAATAATATAAAGACAAAACAAGCTGGTCAGTCCCCTTTAGGGTATATGGAAAGAAGATAATTCCATGGGGGCTGCAGAGTCAACAGAATTTCTATTGTTGCAAAAGATCTTTAAGAGAGCAGATTAGAAGATGATAAATCACGTCATTAATAAGCTATTTGTTTGCTATTAATTTACCATTCTATCTTTAGAAATAGAGAAGCCTGAAGGGTCAAGAAAAAGAGATAGCAAGTTGATTATGGGTGCAAACGGGCTGAGCCATCATCAAGTGCAGGGATGGGAACAAAGAACCAGGCTATGACAAAAGCTAGTTGTATTAAAGAAGCAAGCAGCAAAGACAAAAGAACAATAAAAGGAGTGGGGACCCAGAAAAACCTCTGAGAAACAAATGAGAAAAGAATAATAAAGAATATAGCATAGCTCACAAAAGCAAATTGATCAAATCAAAGGGAAAAAAGTTACTTTGAGAAGAAATTAAAAATGGAAAAAGAGGCACTGAAGACTGAAACCTGGATTATTTTTGAATAAAATGCATTTCATATATATTTCTAAAATAATACTGCCAATTTTAGAAAAATTAGAGAATAAAGAATAGCGGAACAGAGAAAAATACTTCTATTTCACTAAACAGTTTATGTTTAGCTGTACTTCCTTCCAGTCATTTTTCTCCAGACACTGACATAATTGTGATCTTAATGTAGGAAATTTTAGTTTCCTTTGTCTTCTAATATTTTAGAATAAATATTCACAATGCTATATAATCAACCTTTACAAATATTTCCTTGTAAGTATGGCTTAGCAACACTGGAAAATAGCATACTGATATTTCTTTGAGAATAACTATTTTAGTTAATGGGTAATTTCCAGATGTATGAGATTACCTGTTTGTTGTATTTTGATTTAAATTTTTCATGACTGTAGAAACAATTCTACTCTCAAAGTTAAGAAATATTTCAACATAACTAATATTCAGAGTCAGGTTGAAATACATGGTCCATGTTATCCACACACATGATTCATGCTTGGCATCAAGCTGCCGGCAAGGTAAAAAAAGATGTGCCGTGGGGGAATGCATGGACTTCTCTTTGCCAATACAGAAATATAAGAACACATAAGGCAGATAGTGTTGAAAGCACTCAATCCACTATTCTGTCTGATAAAACATCTGGGATCATTATAACCAGTTGGCATATCTCAGTGGCTATCAGATTCAAATATCCTGATATTCCAGTTGCATAGGAATTTGTAAATCTATGGTAGATGCACTTGGTCAAATTAATTTTGTCTAGTTCTAAAATGTTTCATTTGTTATGATTACAATAAAACATTGCCCAAATAAACTAAATATTATCTTACACGCTCTATATCAGTTAAATTATTAGTTTCAATGCAATGTATCAGATTTTTCTTTATCTAGAATAAATAAAATAATTTGATCAAAGGAAGAGAATGACAACCCCAGCATTTTTAAAAAGTGTGGATGAGATGATCTTCTGAAATTTCCCAAAGGAGATAATTTATTAGCCAAGTAATAATCCATTCACAATATTTGCATTGAAATGCACTACAAATAAGGCTATTCAAATTATGGTGGTCGACATTTGGGGAAACAACTAGCAGAAAAGAAATATGGAGCTATTGGACTATTCAGATCACTAGATTCAAGGTTGCAGGTGAACAGATTCATTTGAAAAAAAAAGATGCCTTTACAATGTGCCTGCTTCTCAGTAGAGCTCCATAGCCACAAAATGGCCACTACACTAATGCATTTAACAAAATTTGTTCCTGTCACATGCCAACCACTGAGTAAAGACAAGTGAAGACAATAAACATAATCTCTGTTCTCGTGGAGTTTTCATATGATCCATTTTCAATGTTTTTTTTAGGAATGACAAAAATCATCAAATTCATTTTATTGTATCCTAAGAAAGCACATGAGCTGCAAGTTTTTGACACGTGTGTATGTATAACAATTTGCTGAATTGGATGGAAAAGAAGGAGGACTATCAATATTTAGAGGATTATGTGAGAATAATGACAAACAAGCACCCTGAACCTGAAAACATTCTGACCTTTCAAATTGCACGTTTAATTGCCTGAGTTATATTTTTCGATATTGAAAAGCACTGGACAATCTTTGAAGAAAGGATTTCTCTTTGACCTGTACCATTTCCTACACTATTTGGTGGTTATATTTTGTTTCCATCCCCTCTTTCTCAAGCACAATACATTCATTGAACTCAAAGAACACATTTTTAAACTAATAAACTACATAAAGAAATGTTTGAAAACATCATTGTATTAATTTTAATTCATATTACCTATTCCTCTTAAATGAATATTTTGAATTCTAAAGCCTTAGGAGCAATGAAACATCTTGGATGTAAATGAGAACAATCTAATAATTAACCCTAGATTTTTTCCAGCACCAAATATGAAAGCAAAATGAATCAGTGTTAATGAGGAAGGAAATTTCAGACCCAATGGCCCAAAGGTATCCAGATTTTTCTCTTAGTCAAGGAAAGTATCAATTATATTTAGCTTTTCAATGGGGTTTGTTTTGAAGGAAACTTCTCTAAGTAGTTTTTCATCAGTGATGATCATGATAGTGTTACTTTCAAAGCTCATGCTGAGAAATGATTTCTTATAATTTTGTTTCTGTCCAATTGACATAATACATTTATTTATGTGGGGCAGATGACTAGTCTCTAACTCTCACTGAGAGTTTCAGAGAATATTGCTCGCTGTAGAATAGTTGTTAAACACTTTCTCTTGATGCAACTATTGGGTCTAATTATCAAACCAGTTCATAATGCTCCTATTGCTAATAGAGTGTGCTACAAAACTAGGATGGGAGAAACTTGTTGCTTCACCCATCTTACTCCCTATGCTTAGAGTGGGTTAACTCAAGATATCACTACCTTTCAGTAATTGAATTCCATTAAATGTAGAATTGATTCAATTGTACAATGGTTCAAATGTACAATTCAAGCAGGGAATGACATTTGTTTTCCCTATGAGACAAACAAACACAGATGTGTCAATGTGTACTTTAAAAACGTTTTTCTACTATGATCATGAAATTAATATATTGTCCAGGAGGAAACATATTTTTTAGAATGACGTAAGTGACATATTAGTTAACACGCTTACCTGTAGACGTATAGCACTTGTATAATGAACATATACACGTATCATGAGACAAATTCTTTGAAATGAGAAATCTACTATAGCTTCCCATACTGTCTGGGGAACAAGAGGCTATACAATGAGTCTAAAGGAACCAAGTGATTAGCTAAAATATCAATTAAATCAGAAAAAACTAAAACTTTCCAAGATTAATGGTTTTGTTTTATAAATTTTGTTGAGTATCTGCCTATAAGAAAGACACTGCAAGAACTATGAAAGGTGTTAAGGTAACTGTGGAGAAGATAACAGTGACAAAGAAAAACAGAAGACTTCGCCTTATTTAGCAGCAGAATTCACTTTGTTCATCTCTTTCTAGAACTAGCGCCTCCCAGATTTGTTTGTTGTTCATGATAATAGGAATAATGTCTCCCTCCTGGGCCAAATTTGAAAAGTTTGCTTGGTAAAAGATTTGGGTTCCCTTTCTCAGGATTCCTCAGTTGTGATATAAACCCACTGTATGTACATCTGTCTGTCACCCCAGAGGGACTTGGGGGACAAGAAGAGCCAAACGTGAAGCTCATGCTGCTGCTGTGTCATAAGTAATAAAATCCTAGAATTCATGAAAGTGGCTGGCTAACTCGTTAGCTGCAGATGGATAAAATCTCTGATCCTTCACAGTCTTGACATTTCCATGTAGAATTTTTTTTTTGCTAATATAAGCATGTTTTTCACTCTCCAAACTGAAATAGTTTATTTATATTATCCTAGTATTTTGAATCTGGCCCCCATTCTCTTTCTCTTCCACCTTTTCATTCTCTTTCTCTTCTGCATGTTACTGTTTCCACGTCTGATTGATAGCATTTTCTGTACCATCCATATTACTCTTGAAGCTCATTAAGGTCTTTGCTGACAGCAGCACTAGGACAATATGTGCTTTTACAATGTGCATTCCGCCTGTGCTCTCACAGCGTCAATTGTAAGGAATTCAATCGGGGTAGAGTAGTTTTCCCTCATGAATAGATATAGGATGGCTCCATGCTCTCTGCACATGCTCTGCAGGGCTCCCATCAGGAACCCAAGTGGTCTAGACAGAAAGAGAAACCTCTGTCGTCGGGTGGGATTATAACTGTTCAAACACCAGTGCGTGGCCACAGATGGGGCATGTGTCTTTCAGAGAGCTAAAGCTATTTCTTTCCCTTTCAATATAATGACCCAGAAGAATCAAATGTGTAGAATATAAACACAAGGCACCAGATATTAGAAGGAAAGTTAGTTATGACAGAAAATCCCTACATGGGCTGCACAGCTGACCGCAAGAGCCACATGTCAAGCTACATTTGGATTTCCTTCTCTAAAGGATGTTAAGATGTCATCCCAAGGTGATAGACATAAGATGATTTTGTGGGAAAAACTGTAATTCTGAGCTTTCTTAAAACTGACTATAAAAGTGTGAGAACTAAGGGCCGGCCCAGTGGTGTAGCGGGTAAGTTCATGCTCTCTGCTCGGGAGGCCCGGGGTTCGCCGGTTTAGATCCTGGGCAAGGACCTATGCACTGCTTATGAAGCCATGCTGTGGCAGGTGTCCCACATATAAAATGGGGGAGGATGGGCACAGAAGTTAGCTCAGGGCCACTCTTCCTCAGGGAAAAGAGGAGGATTGGTGGTGAATGTTAGCACAAGGCTAATCTTCCTCAAAAAAAAGAAGTACAAGAACTAAGTTTCAGCTCAGAAAAACTCTGGCCCCTTGGTCTTTTAGTATTCTGCACAGACACAGAGGAGATTCAACCATCATGCTTCTCAGTGTGGCATGATATTATATTCAGTCAATGTGTGAAATCTCTGCAGAAAATAGGTGGGAGAAAGAATGCTATTTTATTCTGCCAAATAATTCCTCGGAGTCATGGAAATAAGCACTAGCCATGAGTCTGAATAGAACCAGGGTGATACTGATCAGAACATTCCATGAAGTAATTTTATATGCTTAGGCAATTCTTTTGGTTTCTTCTGGCTTTATTTTCCAGAGGCTCTGTTGGATTTCCCACAGACAGGTGTTGTATACTCTTAGCCTTTTGAAGTTTATTGATTCAGAGAGACAAAAAAAAGGTAAAGATGACTACAGGAGAAACACAGAGGCATATCAGGGCCTTCCTAAAATGTCCTTGGAGTCTATGCCCTGAGACCAGAGAAAAGAGGCCTTATATGAGGATATTTGCATGGTTTCCAGTGTTTATTTTGCATTCCTTCCTAGAACAAAAGACCATCACGTTAATAAGTTTCAAGACGTTTTTATGTGGAAGTAGAATAGGAAAAAAATAAATAAATCAGGATAAAGAGAAAATTCCACAAGTTCAATAATTTTCTTAACTTTTCTGCAATGTCAGGTTAATTTAGGTCCTTTCATGAATATGTCTTCCCTTATCCAATACAGGGATCCCACTGTGTGATCCCAGTATAGGAGCAAAAGTTTGACCACAGCACAAAGAATGACTGAAGAGTTCCCTCTCAATCTAGGTTTAGAGATTCTGAGAACTCCCAGAGAACAGAGAATGCCCTTCTAAATTAGATGTACTGTGTTAGATCTGACCCTGAAGAATTTCACATCTATAATTTCCCCTTCAAAAAAGACAGTTATAATCAAGGTCATGACATTTCTCCCAACAACACACAATTGATTCCTCACTTCTGTTTTATTTTGAAAATGCAGAGCAGGCATTCAGGGGCTAAATATCAATATCATGAAAAATGGAAAGATGTCAGAAAGAACCATTTGCAGCTGACCATGTGCCTGCTCTGAGAGCTAGTTACACAACTCAGCAAATACATGGCATGCACTTGTCTAGAGGAAGATGGACTGCAAATAAATTATTAAGCTTTTCCTACTGGCGGATGGGACATTTTCACATAGACTGCAATGCGTGTCATCACATAAGGCAAAAGGATAAACAGGCATGGACCAGCTTGAAGAAAATTGATAGTGACTTGTACATCCTTATTCATAACCACTTCTTTCCAGATTAAGAAAGCTTCGAACAGCAATTTCTATAATAATCCTATGGAACTCTTTACAGATCTTCAAAATTACCAAAAAAAAAAAAAACTACCCCAAACATCAAAAACAAAACCAAAACAGCTACTGATTGAAAACTAAGAGTTTTAATTTGCTGGCTGAGACATCTGCTGAATAGTCAGACTAGATTGCATTTTACGGGAGGTGAGTGAGGCAGAGCACACAGTTGGCTGGAAGGTTAAAGAGGAAAACTTATTTTCTTGTTATTCCATGCTAAGAACATCCACATGGCTCTTTTCACTCTTATAAGCAATCCTGTTCCCCCCTCAGTCACAAATGTCTGTTAGCCTTTTCCTATGTTAATAGGAGGAAATTATTTAAGGCAATAGGTGATCGACAACCTTGATTTAGGCTAAGGAAACCAGAGAAACTAGTGTAGAAATAAAACCTAAGCAAGGATTCTTTTCTTATTATTATTTCAAAGACAGAGATAAAGTAAAAACCGTTAGGAGATAGGTACAGGAGCCAAAAACAAAAAGAGAAAAGAAAAAGAACCTACTGTACTTTAGTGTGAAAACTGCGTAAGAGATTGGAAGTGGTAGAACATAAAGAAAGTCTTGGAAGTGCATCTTTTTCATGAATAGCAGGGGAAGCCATAAAGAAGAAATTTGGGGGCAGCCTAAGCCTCAACTCAAAGCAAGAGCACTGAATTGAATTTATGTTCCACCCTCTGCCTTCTCTTTTCAGTAAGGAAACGTGGTGAGAAGAGACTTTTGTAGAGAATCTTGTCCATAATAGTAATCCGACAAATCGTACTTGGATCTGTATTCACGTGATGATGGATTCAGAGGTTTTATATTATTTTTTAATTCTTGCATCAGGATGAAAACCTGCCTCCAATTTGAACTGTGTAATTATACAAAGCAATAGATCCTATTGAATTTTACATCTCAAGGAGTAAGAACAGGTGTACTCTATGCCTTTGCAGGTATCTCTAGAAATAGCTAGATAAAATGTGAACTCCGAATAAATTTCTCAATGTGACCTCACTGTGACCACTCACCAGTTAGACAAATATATTAAGGTAAGTGACAGGAGATTGAGCCTAGAGAACTTCCTACCCTCACTAGCACCGGATTCTGTAGTTTCTCTGGGGTGGACACAAAAAGCATATGAAATCATAATATCAGAGGGAGACAAATCTGGATGGCCTGAGGCCCATTTCTTCCCTGCTTAGTAGCTCAGCCTAAAGCTAGCTCAGAGGATGTGACTTAGTTCAGTGGAAGAACTGCCTTACTAGATGCTGAGCTCAGGAAGCTTCTATTTCTAAGGCTCTTTCCTACATCAGGACTCTCCCGCTGTGTTCTCTGCCCCTCTAGAAGCTGGCTCCCTCTCCTGGAACCCTGTGGATGGTACATTCTGTTCAGCTTTACCTGGCTTATGCTCTGATGAGATCAGCAGAGCCAGATGAGGATTTTTTTATTTCTCAGCTAATAAATTACTCTCCTGAAACCCTGTATTGTGTTCACACTTTATAATGTTGGTGGTGATGTGTGTGCATCTAGCTCCCTTGGGAACAGCATCTGTAGGACCAAATTGGCAAAAACTAAGCTGATAAATATCTGAATTCTTTTTCTCAGAAGCTGCTTTCCTAGACATTCAACCCTGGTCTTGACTCCAACTTGGTTGTGGTCTCTTTTTCTAAACTGTCCCAGTTCTCTGAGGCTGGTCAGTTCTGCTTTATTACAGATACCTAGTGTGTCTGTGTTTCTGTGTGTGGGTTTTACTCTATTATTTTAATGAAAACAAAACCCACTGATAAAGTGCTTTTCTATGTCAGGCAGTCTTCTAATGGCCTTATATGTATTAATTAGTTTAGTTCTAATAACAGCCTTATGGAATAAGCAGTATTATTATTCCCATTTTAAAAATGAGGAAAATGGATGACATAGAGTTTGCGTACTTTGCCCCAAGTCACCCAAGCAGGAAGTGGTGGAGTCTGGATTGGATCTAGGTGGGCTGGCTCCTAACTTGCAGTTTATGCTGCCCCTGCTCTGCCATGCCATCATTTTCTTTTAAAAAATAAGTGAATAAATCAACCCAGGATATAAACTTCAAAATGCACACAATATTCTGTGAAAGGAAGTTCTTTCATGACCAGTTCTCTCAGCCTTCAGGTTTCTCTCTCCAGAAGTAACCACTGCTGTTACATCCTTGAGTATTCTTTCAGAAATATTCTGTGTAAATATGAGTAAGTATGGCATATATACATTTTTTCCTTCTCTCAATGCTAATTTCAACTTACTAAAAACATCATTTAACATCTCGCGTTTTTTCCGCTTAACCTTGTAGCTCTTTTATATCAGTTTATAAATATTGATTCATTATTTTTAAATGGCTGAATATTTTTCTAATATATGAGTGTAACAAGTTGCTTTGACCAATCTTCTTCTTCTTCTTCTTCTTTTTGGTGAGGAAGATTGGCCCTGAACTAACACCTGTTGTCAATCTTCCTCTTTTTGCTTGAGGAATAGTGGCATGCTATGCCCATCTTCCTCTATTTTGTATGTGAGATGCCTCCACAGCATGGCTTGATGAGTGGTGTTGGTTTGTGCCTGGGATCCGAACCTGTGAACCTGGGCTGCTGAAGCAGAGTGCCCAGAACTTAACCACTACACCACTGGGCCAGCCCCTCAATCTTCTTTTAATTATGCAATTAATTTATTGCATGTTGTTTGCCATGCATAAGATCTTACACATCAGTTTGCACACCTGTGAGTTTTCAACTCGATAAATTTCTAGAAATGGTATCCCTGATACCATTGCTGATGTTAAAAGTATTTATTTTTTAATTTTAATTTTCTTTTTAATTTTTATTATTAAATTCCCTTTATAGAGGGTTGTATTAATTTGCATTCCCAGCATTAATGTGTGGGAGTGCCTGTTCCCCTATACCTTGCCAAAACAACACGTCATCGAACGTTGCCAACGTACAATTGAGTCTTGGCCAATCTAAGAGGTGAAAGCAGTATCTCATTGTAGTTTCAGTCTGAATTTTTATTTAAGCATTTTCCCTTTTCCATGAACTGTTTTTTCATTTCTTTTGCACATTTTTTTATTGTATCGTCAGACTTTTACTTATGGAATTGTCGGAAACTTTTGAGGTTAAGAGCGGGCCCTCTGATATCCTATAAATTGTAATTATTCTTTCTCAGATTAGCATTTGTCTTTTGACTTTATCTATTTTGAATCATAAAGGAATTCTTTATACATGGTTGATTTAATTAATAATTTGTTGTAATGATTTCAAGGATTTATTTCATACTTAGAAAGGCCTGAGCTTTCCTGGAGTTAAAGAAATCCATTTTTTTCCTAATAATTTCTGGTTTCATTTGTACTTTTTACATTTATATCTTTGGTCTATCTGGAATTCATTTCTGAATAAAAACTAGAGTTAAGATCAAAATTTTTATTTATTTTCCCAAATAGCTATCTTATTCTGTTGCCTTACCACTATTTTTAAAATAATATTGCTTTCTTATTTTGAGATATTGATTGTATCACACATTTTTTTTAAATGTATTTAGTTACATTGGTGTATTTTCTATTCCATTCCATAGATTTACTATCCATGTGCTAGGGAAAAACTATTTTAGTTGTTATCACATTATAATACATTTTGATATCAAGTAGGGCAAGTCACTACTCATGAGTCTGCAGGGTATTTTGGTTACTATTGCTAGTTAAAATTTTCTGTATAAATTTAAGAATTAGCTTGTCTAGTTAAAAAGTATGCTGGTATTTTTTTTTAGCGATCATGTTAACTTAAACTTAGGCAGAATTGACATCTGTATGTCAGTGTGAGTATATGACATGACAGTGAGTATCTCAAAAAAATATGACTTTCCATTTGCTTAAGTCTCCTTTTGGGTCCTATAGTAATATTTTATGAATTATGTTTTTTAAGGGTCACAAATATTTGTTTTTACATTCTATCCTAAATATTTCGTACATATTTCTACTACTAAAATTGTGGACTTTACTGCCATTGTATCTTCAAAGTAGCTGATTTTGTATATAAAGGCTATTGATTTCTATAGTAATTAACTATTTTTTACTTTTTTCTTGACCACTACTAACAAATATTTTATGTTCTACTCATGGCCATTTCTTTCCCGAGCTTTTGAATCTCTGTTTTGTGCTTTTCTATTATAAACATACTTACTCTCCTAAGTTTTTAAATTCCTGGGAAAATATTTGATTGCAGTTTTCATGCAAGATTTTTTTCTATTCAATATTCTTCATTTGCCATTTATTTTTCTTTCCTTGCCTCTGGTTGTGTGTGTGTGTGTGTGTGTGTGTGTGTGATCTTCCTATAAATTTTATTCTTTTTCTATTGTTGCTAATTCTTGAGGGATATAATTTCTTCCTGACCAGCTATTTTTAGGAGATTTGTATCAGAGAAGGCCAAGGCCATACTTCAAGATAGTAGAGATTCTTTTTATGATACAAAATGGTAGTATAAATGATTTTTTTTTTTAGTCTTTACTTCACCCTAGAACAAAATTTGGCATTATTAGACTGCTCACAGTGTGGAGATTCCTCAGCCCAGACTCTTTGACAGATGGTTTTCTGAGAATACAGCCTGTCTGTGTGATTCTTAATTTCTTCTCAGGTCCAAACGAAGTCCAGGTATGCTTACTGGCTCCCATAGGTCATTTCTCTTGTCGTAATGAGATTTCCAGTTTTGGGCATCACCCTGGAGAAGTATGCTCAGCCTGCTTTTTCTGTGACCTGCTGCAATGGATGTCTTCTCTCTTTATGCTCTTAAACCTTTATATAATTTTCACTGTTTTGGGAATCTTTATTCTGATTTTATGGCTCAAAATTTTAGCTGCCTCCTAGTTTTATGGAAGATCAAATGTGATTTCTGTTTCCTATTTTCTTTGTCACGTTTAGGTATTTTCCCTGAGAGGAGGTAAATGCTAAATTTATTTCACTCTGCAAAACATGTTTTTTATAGACTGGAAGATTAGGACATTTCTTGAGGTGACACAAAAAACAAAACGATAACACATGTCCTATTGACAGATAAATAATAATATTTCATATAAGAGGTGATATTATTTTTATTATTCAATATACTATCGGGTTTAAACATGGGAATAACAATTTATTAATTCAGATTGTGATTTCTTTTTTAAATATAATGCTTTCAGTTCATTCAACAAATAGTAATAGAATATCTACTATGTTCCAAAAACTGTTCACAAGAAAAAAAAAATTGTGAGTATATCACTGCTTTTCTTAAAGCAGTTACAAGCTATTAGAAAGAGAGACAAAAACTGATGTAAGAGAATAAAAGCGGTGCACTGAACTCAACCTGAATAATAAGGCAAGTTTTCCTAGTAGAGGTGAAAGCTGAACTGAGTCTTGAAGAAGAAATAACAATTAACTGGGCAAAGAATTGAAAGAAACACTTTCCTGTGAAAAGAATCCTATGAGCAAAAATAGAGAAACAAGAAATATCATGATATGGTAAATAGTTTCATGTCTGCGGCTCTACCCACTTGAAAATCCTGGATATTTGCCTTGGAAATAAATAGCATGGTATGTGAGCATCTCTAAAATATATATTTTTTCCAGTGTAAATTTAAAAAATTCTCCTTATAGAGATTTCTTAATGTTTCTTTGTCCCCTTCCTACTGACCAAAATAACAAGAATAATAATGATAATAATAATATAAGAAGTAGTTATTATGTGACTTCAATCTGAATTGAGCTTATTTCAATACGTCTTTACTGAGAAGCCGTGATTTGTCTGACAATGTACATACTTTCGTGGAAGATAGCAAGACTGTGTTTAGACCCTCAAAAGTTAAAATTTTTATACAGGGAGTAAATATAAAGAAAATAAGCCTCTTTTGCTGTCACTGCCAAAAACCTCAATGCATCTGCTCCTACTGTTTATTCTATCATTTTTATTGTTGAAGAAATAATTTGTATACGTACTACTTCTATATTTTTATCTCGTATGGTTCTCTTGTCACATGGCAAGATATTTCTTTGATATGAATATTAATGTGCATTTCTTAATGCTTTTTTATCCATGACCTAATTTACTTGGCATTTTACTTAACAAACTTGCAAAATGTTTTTAAAAAAAACACTTTATGTGCATTATTTTAATGTTTATTCTGCCGATTTATCTACAGAAAACTAAGCAATTCTTTAACTTTAACCCAAGCAGCTAATGATCTTTTTGAACCTCTTGTTTATTCTTGACTTCGATCATTAAGGAAAATCAAGGTTAACTATATTACCCTTACAAGTTTTTGTTGTTTGGTACAGAAAAAGAAGATAAAATTCTAGATTTGTTTCCCCATTTTTCTCCTCTTAACATAAATGAAATTCTTTTAATATGTACTTTTGCTACAAAGCATGATATAAAATGCAAAGTAAACTAGAGAAAACATGTTTTAGAGTTAGGATCTATCTGATTTCTGAATCCAATCTTATTTTAGGAGGTTCTTTGGGAGACTAAACCTGAGACGATCATCCTCTGTCTGACAAGTGGATGAGACCCAAGTTTCCTCTTTAAATGTTTGCCAACATTTACGTATTGCAGTAGCTTGGAGCAAATATCAGTGTGGTAGATGCTGAATAGAGTAGCTATTTGGGTCTACATTAATCCTAGGTTTCAAATGCAAGATCATCCCCAAAAACTATTCTGATGACTTAGAATAGTGCAGTGGAAGTCTGAACGGGACAAAGAAGATCATTTTGAACTAAACATAGATGCTAGTTATCTATAGCTCATCCAAAAATGTCTAGTTTCTCTGAGAGAAGACGAGCTGACAATGTTTTCAGTCAGTAGTAGGTTTCTGAGGGTTAAAACAGTTCATTGATTCTACAGCATTCCTGAACATGCTAGGCAGAAATATGAATGTTTAGCAGATCAAATGCCATGCTTTTGAGGAATTAACTAGCTATTCATTCAGTCTTTAAGCATTATTGCAACAAGAATTACATTTGAATTTTTTAAATGATTATGAACTGGCTAAAGGCTGAGAACAAACCTGCATTTCTCTACCACTGCCATGGGAAAAGGAAACCCTTAATTACAATGCTTGTCTTTGAATAATATTTCAGTTGTAACAGCACATTTTTTCCAATTTTGCATGATAAGTGCATTAATATTTATTCATATTCTATGACCTTTACATAATTCTCCTGGGCACTATTTTCCAAACTATGATGTTTGCTTTTTCTTTTTTTTTTTTGCTCTTTAATACTTATCATTTATGCACTTCTTGCTACTCCATATTTTATGAGAATGTCAGGATTATTATGGAATGAGCTGGAATGAACCACTGGCGTTGAGTCCTTCTCACCACATTTATTTTATGGAGGTGGGTACACAATTTTATAAACTTGTCAAAAATCATTAAGTGGAGTGATGTCAGCAAAAATGGCAGCGTAAGGAATTTAAAAAGTGCATCCCTCCACAAAAGCGATGAACAAACTAGCAAAAACTATCAGAATCAACTTTTTTGAAACTCTGGAAATTAATCAAAAGCTTGAAGCAACCATGCAATCAATTAGAAAAAAGAAGAAGCTGAATCTTGGTAAGACAGCTTTATGGAATTTTAACTTATCCTACTCACATTCCTTATCCCATTGCTTAGTAGCGGACCTGAACAACAACCCATAGCCAACAAAGGTGCTCATATTACAGAGTAGAAGAATGAGTCTTATTCTCAAAGAATTGTGATTCATTGTTTTAACCTGTCTGGTGGCTCTCTGGAGTACTGGTTCAAAGGGTTTTCTTCATCTCACCTAACTCTGAAGTGTCCCAGTGCTGTGATGGAGCATTTGCTGAATATATTTAAAGCAAAATGTATTAGTTTCTGCTGCCTAGGGCAATGGCTAAGAGTAAGAATGAACAACAGAGTAACCAGATGCCTAGGAAGAAAAGTCGGAGAATGAATAGCATAGAGGAAAAGGTATGTGAAATGCTCTGACATATGCCTAGGAATCCAGAAGGCTTTGTGCATGCCCATAAAAGATCTGAGAAGGCCCTGACTCCCATGTTGGGCTGACCTTCAGACTCAGTGAAAGAAGAAAGTGAAGGCTATAACACAGCTGTAAACTGCCTGGCTGAGTGTTGAAGGTATGCCCCAACACATACACAAAGGGCATCTGCAAAGACTGGGAGAATTATTTTCCTTTTGTTTTTTTAAACCAGTTGTTAAAATCCCTGTCCAATCACTAACTAACCACAAAGCTCATGAAATATAGATGCCAGTGGCCATACATAACAAAGAATATTGACTTTACAAAATTAGATCAGAATCATCATTAAACAAATATACAACAGCAACTGCAACAGTCAGAAACAAGAAACTCTTGGTGAGGGAGAGAATCTGATTTCCAGAGTTGCCACATTATAATATTTAAAATTTACAGTTTTCAACAACAACAAAAAATAGGAAACGTGCAAAGAAACTAGAAAGTTTGATTGATTCACAGGAAATAAAGAAACTAACAGAAACTGCGTTTGAGGAAGCCCAGAAGTTGGACTTTACTAGGCAAAGATATTAACTGTCTTAAATACAGTTAAAGAGCTAAACTAGGGGCCGGCCTTGTGGTGCAGCAGTTAAGTTCGCATGTTCTGCTTCTCAGTGGCCCAAGGTTTGGTGGTTCGGATCCCAGGTGTGGACATGGCACTGCTTGGCATGCCATGCTGTGGTAGGCGTCCCACATATAAAGTAGAGGAAGATGGGCACAGATGTTAGCTCAGGGCCAGGCTTCCTCAGCAAAAAAGAGGAGGACTGGCAGTAGTTAGCTCAGGGCTAATCTTCCTCAAGAAGAAAACAGAAAAAAGAAAAAGAGCTAAACTAATCCATGAACCAAGAAGTAAGAGAAACCAGGAGAACATTGTCTCACCAAATAGAGAATGTAAATAGATAGAAACTATAAGAAAGAATCAAACGGAAATTCTACAATTGAAAAGCACAACAAGTGAATTGAAAAATTCACTAGAGGGGCTCCACAGCAGATCTAAGCAGAAAGAAGAAGAAAAAGTGAACTTGAAGATAGATCTATTGAGATTGTCCCCTTTTGAGAAGCAAAAGAAAATTGAATGGCAAAGAATGGCCAGCACCTCAGAGACATGGGGGATAACATTAAACATACTATGATATGTATAATGAGATTCACTGAAGGAGAGGAGAGAAAGGAGTGAAAAGAATATTTGAGGAAATAATGGGCAAAACTTCTCAAATTTTATGAAAAACATTAATCTACATATTCAGAAACTCAACAAACTTCAAATAAGATAAATTCAAAGATATCCACACCAAGATAAATTAAAATCAAACTGTAAAAGACAAATAGCAAGGAGGAATTTTGAAAGCAGCAAGGGAAAAATAACTCATTAATTATAAAAGATCCTCAATAAAATTAAAAGTTTATTTGGGCTGGCCCAGTGGTGCAGCATTTGGGTTTGCACATTCTGCTTCAGTGGCCTTGGGTTTGCTGGTTTGGATCATGGGTGCAGACTTGCATGCTGCTTGCCAGACTATGCTGTGGCAGGTGTCCCACATATAAAGTAGAGGAAGATGGGCAAAGATGTCAGCTCAGGGCCAGTCTTCTTCAAAAAGAGGAAGATTGGTGGAAGATTTAGCTCAAGGCTAGTCTTCCTCAAAAAAAAAAACTTTATGTCTCATCAGAAACCACAGAATTCAGGAGGCAGTGGGATGATATATTTAAAGTGCTAAAAAAAAAAACCCCTGTCAACTATGAATATTACATCTAACAAAACTGTCTTTCATAAATGAAGGAGAAATTAAGAGATTCTCAGATAAACAAAAGATGAGGGAGTTCATTACTAGTAGACCTGCCCAAAAGAAATCATAAATGTAGTTCTTCAGGTGGAAGTGAAAGGACACCAGACAGCAACTCCAATTCACACACAAAAAATAAATAACACAGTAGAACAATTACAGAGGCAAATGTAAACATCACTACGATATTTTTTGGTTTGTAACTTTTTTTTCCTACATGATTTAGAAGGCCATTGCATAAAAATAACTATAAATCAGTGTTAATGGGCACATAATATATAAAGATATAAATTGTGAAGATAATAATAAACCAGGAGGTATACTGAGCTATAGAATAGCAAAGATTTTATACAATATTGAAACTAAATTGATATTAATCTTATCTATAGTGTTAAAAAATAAAATGTTAATTGTAATCCCAAGGATTATCACTAATAAAATAAGTCAAAATATCTAATAAATATGTGATAAAAATTAAAATGGAAAGATGGCTGTAAGAGAAGAACTGAGGAACAAACATGACAAGATATATAGTAAGAAAATAGTAAAATGGCAGAAATAAACTCTACCTTATCAGTAATTATATTAATTGTAAGTAGATTACAAGGTAAAGATTACCAGAATGAATTAACAATGACCTAATGATATACTGCCTTCAAGCAATTCACTTTATTTTCATAGACATAAATAGGTTGAATATGAAAAGATGGAGAAAGATATTCCATGCAAACAGTGACCAAGAAAGAAGTGGAGTAGCTACACTAATATCAGGCAAGTAGACATTAAGAAAAAAATTATCATGAACTAAAGTAGAGATAAATTAAATTGAAATAGAAAAGCAATAGAAAAAAATTGATGATATCAAATTTTGATTCTTTGAAGAGATCAACAAAATCGACAAAAATTTTCTGAGACTTAACAAGAAATAAAGAGAGAAACTCAACTTACCAAAATCAGGAATTAAAATGGGTACATTACTAATGACCTTACAAAAATAAAACAATGATAAGGTAATACTGTGAACTAGTATATGCCAATAATTAGATAACCTAAATGAAATGGAAACAATTTTAGAAACACACAAAATAGCAAAACTGACTCAAGAATAAGAAAATTGAATGGAGCTATAAAAAATAAATAGATTGAACCAATAAAGAACAAAACCTCCAATAACAACAAAAAGTCTAGGACCAGATGGCTTCACTGGTAAATTCTACCAAATATTTAAAGAAGAATTACAACCAATGTTTCTTAAATTCTTCCCCCCAAAAATGAGAAGGTAAAACTTATCACTTCATTCAAGTAGACCAGAATTATCCTGATGTCAAAGCCAGACAAAGACATCACAATAAAACTATGTAACCATATCCGTTATGAATATAGATGCAAAAATTCTTAACGAAATAATAGTAAACTCAATCCAGCAGCATATTAAAAGGATTATACACCATGACCAAATGAGATTTATCCCAGGCGTTTATCCCAAGTTCAACATATAAAAGCAATCAATGTAATATACGATATTAGTAGAATAAAGAAAAAAACATGATTATCTGATTTGGTTGGAGCAAAAGCATTTGACAAAATCCAAAACAGTTTCATGATAAAAATACTAAAAAAAAGTGCTAGGCATTAAAGAGAACTTCCTTAATCTAATAAAGGGTATTTACGAAAAATTTATAGCCAATGTCATTCTCTATTGTGAAAAACTGACAAGTTTTACCCCTAAAGTCAACAACATAAAGACGTCCACTCTCATCACTTTTATTCAACATTGTACAGAAAGTTCTAGCAAGGGCAACTAGGCAAGTGAAAGAAGTAAAAGGCATCTAGTTTGGAAAGGTGGAAATAAAGCTATCTCTATTCACAGATACCATGATCTTATATAGAGAGAATCCTAAAGAATCCACCGTAAACTATTAGAGCTGATAAATTAATTCAGCAAAGTTGCTGGATATGATATAAACACACAAAAATCAGTTATATTTTTATATATTAGCAAAGATTTATCTGAATATGAAATTAAGAAAACAATTCCATTTACAATAGCATCGAAAAAACTACTTAGGAATAAATTTAATCAAGGAAGTACAATACATGTACATTGAAAACTACAAAATATTTTGGAAAAATTTAAAGAAGACCTAAATAAGTGGAAAGAGGGGTTGGCCTGGTGGTGTAGTGGTTAAGTTTGCACACTCAGCTTCAGTGACCCAGGGTTCACAGGTTTGGATCCTGGACACAGACCTACACACTGCTCATCAAACCATGCTGTTGTGGCATACCACATACAAAATAGGCACAGATGTTAGCTCAGGGACAATCTTCCTCTCTCCCCCCGCAAAAAAAATTGGAAAGAATCCTGTGTTCATGATTGGAAGAGTTAATGTTGTTAAGATAGCAATACTTTCCAAATTGATTTATGAATCAATGCAATCCCTATCAAAATTCCAATGGCCATTTTTCAGAAATGGATAAGCTGATTCTAAAACTCATACTGAATTGCAAGATATCCCAAATAATAAACCAAAAAAATTGAAAAAGTAGAATGAAGTTGAAGGACTCACAGTTCCTGATTTCAAAACCTACAACAAAGCTACCATAAACAAAACAGTGTGGCACTGATATAAGGATAGACATATAGATCAACGGAATTGAATTGAGAGTCCATAAATGAATCCCTATATCTTTGGTCAATTGATTTTTGACAAGGATGCCAAGGCCACTCAATGGTGGAAAAAAAGTCTTCAAAAAATGGTACTGGGAAAATTGTACATTCACATTTAAAAGAGTGAATTTAGACAACTACCTCACACCATATACAAAAGTAATCTCAAAATGTATCAAACACTTTAATGTAAGAGCTAAAACTATAAAACTCAGAAGGAAACATAGGTGAAAATCTTTATGGCTTTTGATTAGGAGGTAGTTTCTTGAATATGACACTGAAAGCAGCAAAAGAAAAAGTAGATGAATTGGACTTCATCAAAATTAAAAACTCTTGTGCATGAAAGAATACCATCAAGAGCATGAGGACAATCCACAGAATGGGAGAAAATATTTGCAAATCATATATCTGATAAGGATCTTGTATCCAGAATATAGAAAGTACCCTTAAACTCTACAACAAAAATACAAGCAACCCAGTTAAAAAACAGGCAATGAATTTGAATAGACATTTGTCCAAAGAAAATATAGAAATGGCCTTTATACTCATGGAAAGATGTTCAAGACCATTCATTATTAGGAAAATACAAATCAAAACCACAATGAGATATCACTTCACACCCACTAGGATGGCTATTCTCAACAATATGGAAAATAGCAAGTGTTGGCAAGGATGTGAAGAAACTGAAATGCTTATATATCGCCGATGGTAACGTGAAATGGTGCAGTAGCTATAGAAAACAGCTTAGTGGTTCCTCAAAAGTTAAATATAGAATTACCATATGACCCAGAAATTCTACTCAACCTCCTATATACACCCAAGAGAAATGAAAATAACTATCTACACAAAAACTTGTACACAGATGCTCATAGCAGCACTATTCACAAGAGCCAAAAGGTAGAAACAACCCAAATGTTCATCAACTGATGAATGGATAAACAAAATGTGATATGTCCATACAACGGACTATTATTCATCCATAGAAAGGATGAATGCTTTTCTGAGCTGATACCTACTACAACATGACTGTACTTCAAAAAAAGCAAGGCACAAAAGTCACATATTGTATGATTCCAATTATATGAAATGTCCAGAATAAGTAAATTCACAGAGACAGGAAGTAGATTAGCAGTTGCCAGGAACTGGAAGAAGGGTGAATGGGGACCAACTGCATAACCAGTATAGTTTTTTTGTTGGATGATAAAAATCTTCTGGAATTAGATAGTGGTGACGGTTGCACAACATCGTGAATTTAATAAAAACCATTGAGTTGTACATATTAAAATGGTTAAATTGGTAAACTTTATGTTATGTGAATTTTATCTCAATTAAAAAATCATCAAATGTGGACTTAATATTAGTGACTTTTTATTGTAAATTATAGCTCAACAAAGCTAATGGAGTCAGTGTTGTGAAATAAAAGTAAATAAATAAAATGTCTGGAATTGCATATTAACAGAAAATAGATACTATTTAAAACATAAAATAAGGTTTTATCCTTTGTATATTTCGTGTAAATACTTTATAGTAGAAAATGTAAGATAAATATATATTTTTTCAGAAAAGAAGGCCTCATTTTCTTACTTAAAAAAATTAACTCGGGGCTGGCCTGGTGGCACAGTGGTTAAATTTGCACATTCCACTTTGGCGACCTGGGGTTCACTGATTTGAATCCCTGGTGCAGATCTATGCTGTGGCAGTGTCCCACATGTAAAGCAGAGGAAGATGGGCATGAATGTTAGCTCAGGGCCAGTCTTCCTCAGCAAAAAGAGGAGGATTTGTGGCAGATGTTAGCTCAGGACTGATCTTCTTCAAAAAGAAAATAATTTAATAATTAATTCATGAATTTTAAGAAAATTAATTTATCATTTATTTCTGTGGCATAAAATTAACTTTTGTCCTATTTTAAAATTACTATTTTGAACCTTTCTGTTAAACCGCAATACAAGATGTTTCAGACTCCCAGTCTGATATGTTATTCCTGGAATTAATCACTTGCTGGTTTGTGTATGAGGAAAATTGGCCTTGAACTAAAATCTGTTGCCAATCTTCTGTTTTTTGCTTGAGAAAGATTCGCCCTGAGCTAACATCTGTGCCAACCTTCCTCTATTTTGTATATGGGATGCTACCACAGCATGGCTTGATGAGCAGTGCTAGATCTGAACCTGCGAACTCCAGGCTGCTGACGTGAAGCTGAGCGTGGGAACTTAACCACTATGCCAGCTGGCCAGCCCCAATCACTTGCTTTGTAGACTGGAATTTTCGACCTAAAAAGGACCTAGAGTTTGCCCATTGCAACCTCTTAATCTTCTGCCTGAAAAGACAGGAGACCGGATATACCAAAATGCTTTCCTTGGGTCACATAGCTGAAGTCAGAGGCCCAGCCTCACTATTTTCTCTTAAATTAATTGCTTGTAATATAGTCTGGATTCTTTAAAAAAAAAAAAGGTCAATTTGATAACTCATTCCCTTGCAGAGTGTGCCTAGGAGATGAATCTATGGCAGAAACTATGATAACCTAAATCCACACCACATGAGACGGAGAAATCCAACAGGAAACCGGGGGTTGCTACAGAAGAATCTGACAGTGAAGATCACCTTAAAAAACGTTCCAGCTCTGACAGAATCTTGTCATTCCGAAAAATAGAAAATAGACTGTTAAATTCAGTGAGACTGTTGGTTTATGATTTAAAAAAATACAAATTCTGGGATTTTTTTCAATATTAAATATCAGGAATCATTATAAAACAACAGCGAGAATGAGACTTTACTCTCATAATCTAGAGAATTAGACTAAGGTCAGAAAAAATATATAAAATAATTCTTTCTTTGATTTTAGTAATATTTTCTTTTTTAAAGTATTTTTCCTCTCTTTTCTGTTGCATGCTTCATATGTTTGACTTAATTTTTAATTGTAATGTAAAATATGTAACTTACATATATCCTAGATATTGAAGACAGGGACTTAAGAATTTGTGTTTTTCAAGACCAAATTATATTGCTTTGCATAATTAGCAAGAGAGATCGGAGAAATAATTATGCAAAGTTTTCAGAAATTTACTTAAAACCTCAAATAATAATGGAAATGCTATTTAAATATATGGAAGTAAAGTTTACTATACTATGGTGTTTTTTTGGATTTAGAAGGATATAGTACGCTCTGGAAAACAGGGAGAAGTCATGCTCCTTAGCAATGTCTGCCCTTAATGCAACTTAAGTAGAATAATTACAGGACCAAGATTCCAGAACTTGAAGAATGCACTGCCAACCTGATCATTCTTTACATTGAACTATCCTTGTGCCAGATTGTCTACCAAAGTTTTCTTCCATGACTTTACCCTTCTTATCCACATTCCCTTATCATTCTCTCTCCTCTTTTATTGGGTGAAAAATAGCTTTTTGACCTACCACCAATAAAAACACACTGAATGTCACAAGGGGAACTGTAAACCCTTTTGCACTGGGTGGTATTAATGCATACATTTAAAATATATCGCTTCCTACAGGTATTTGCATTTTATCAGGTAGCAGAAGACCTGCAAAGGGTTGTATCTCTATATGTGACAGTTCAAACATTTCATGCAGTGTGCTTTTAAATTTAAGAATATTTCCAGGACCCCTAAGATTTTACCACATGAGTGTACACCTGCTCTGATCACCTGCAAGGTTACCACTGTGTCTATCTGGTGCTCAGATCTTCCCTCACCACCTGGAATCTCCCCTCCAGCAAAGCAGTGTAATTAACAATATTCTCATTCTGCACTTCTGCTCTGTTTGTCAATATAATAGGAGAACTTGAGAAGGGCATTGATGGGGGTTGGGCCGGTATAAAGTCCATCTTGCTCTTCTGTAGCGTGTCTTTCCATGCCATAAGGACTCGTGGGTGCAGGAGCTGCAGGCAGACATATTGCCACGTCTGGCCTCTAGTAGCTGTGTGGCAGATGCCGCAGGCCACTTCCACTTGGTGACTAGAACTTGGCAGTGCCAACAGAAACACACGGCAGGGGGATGCTGATGGGCAAAAGAAGCAACTGCCCTTGTCACAGGTAAGAAGAGCTTGTTCTTCGTGTGGAGGAAAGTAGGGCAAGCAGAATGGTGAGGGAGTGAAAGCTAAAATGTTCTCTCTGAGCAGAAACCTCTAGGGATGTTTTGTCCATTCTATAAGGCCTGATATAGATAGGGTTTTATGCTCGTTAACATAGCATATTCACAAGAGAATATTCCCTTAGCCGGTATTAGTTAGTGGTATTCTATGTGGATCATCATAAGGAAAAAATAAAAATAATGACATATTTGGGAACAGAATATAAAGGGAGAGGTCTCACTTTTAGGCTGACAGTAATGTGAACAGTGTAGATGGGAGTGTACATAGAAGGAAGGATAAGAGAAGTGGTTCAGTGAGGGGCAATGGAACAAGTGACGGCATTAGTTAAACAAGAATATAGCTACAGGATTGACAGTTTGGAAAACGACAGAAGAGACTGGCCCTGAAATTGGAAAACCAAAATTATGTGAGAGGAAAGGACATTCCGTAATAAAACCAAATATATCTGACTGGAATTTTCATTTAAATTTGAGTAGTTAATCCAGTGAAAAGTCTTTCAAAGTACAAATGAAGAGCCAGAGAATTTACAACTGCGGCTGGAGATAAAAACAACAGAGGCAGCCAGCAAGACTTTAAGGGGGAAAGTTGTATTTTACATCTTTGCATAAGATGTTGCAGTTTCATTAGTTCTAGTTGGAAGATGATTAGACATTACCCTGGGTTTTGGTCATAACCAGATGGTAATTTACTTCATTTATGGTGCCTCTATTTTGAAACCCTGACAGGTCCACTCAGAGAGGACTGTCTATTGGTATTTGGAGAGAATGAATTTCTTTTTGTGCAAGAAAATAGAGCTTATCTAATTTCCTTATTTCCTAAGGGTAAAGTCTAATATCTGATATTTATTCTTTAGGAAACAAAGTTCTTTTTTTTTTTAGGTTTAATATTCCCAGAGTGAGTGGAAAGATATCCAGGCAGGTCGGTACTGGCTAAGTTATACCCGATATTTATCTGCCTATCAGCAAATCAGCCAGTTATTTCTGTTCTCGATAATTTAGAAAAACAAAGCAGCATTTCTTTCAAAAACAGTCTCTCTAGATAAGCCCATATCTCAGTGCTGTGTTAAAGACTCTTCAATAATGTAGAGAATCAAATTAGTATCTAATCTTGTGCTTGAACCTGCACAAAAGGTTTTTGTAGAAAAGAAGAAAAACAATGTTAGAGAAAAATATACTTCCTGAGCTTTTCAAAGTCTCTGAATCACAACACAGCTGAAATGCTGCTTTCTGAGTAATGATCCTTTGTTTCAAACAATTACTAAACTTGTTTTAATGTAACTTTGATAATAAAATAAATAGGAACAAAAACCAATTGTTGAAGATGCCGATCTACTGCTAATTCTTCTCTTGGCTGCCTGGACTCTTTAAACCTTGCCCTGACAAACACACAGGACAATAGTTTAGACACTTAGAATTGCTAAGGAGCCTTGAGGTCATCGAGTCCCACTGACTTATTTTGTGTATCAATAAATTGAAGCTTAAAGAGATCAGGTGAATAGCTGGGAGTGCAAGGCTAGTTACATGTGTTTGTGTGACTTGGGTCTCAAGATTTTCTCTTGCCAACTGTCCTTATTCATTTTTGGATTTCCTTTGCATGCACCTTCACCCACTGAAAACGTATGGTGTATTGTTATAGAAATTCATGTTTAATTGTCTCTCTTTCCCACTAGGTTGTCAACTCCCAGAAGGTGAGAAAGAAGTTGCTGGTCCAACATGTATACCTCTAGCCCATCTCTGACAGAAAGAAGAGATCCATCAATGGTACTCAATTTATTTGAATTATAGACCTTCCTCCACTTACAATGGAGTTACATCGTGATAAACCCATCCTAAGGTGAAAATATCCCAAGTCAAAATGCATTTGATATATCTAACCTACAGAACATCATAGCTTAGCCTATTCTACCTTAAACGTGCTCAGAACACTTACATTAGCCTACAGTTGGGCAAAATCATCTAACACAAAGCCAATTTTATAATAAAGTGTTGAATATCTCATGTGATTGATTGAATATTGTACCGAAAATGAAAAACAGAATGGTTATATGGGTACAGAATGGTTGTTAAGTATCTTGGTTGCTTACTCTCTTGATCATGTGGCTGACTGGGAGCTGAGGCTCGCTGCTGATGTCCAGCATCATGAGAGAGCATCACACTACATGTCACTAGCCTGGGAAAAGACCAAAATTCTAAGTATGGTTTCTACTGAATGCGTATCATTTTCGCACCATCGTAATGTTGAAAAATCTTAAGTCAAACCAATGTAAGTTGGGGACGCATGTATATTGAATTTCACATACATATCAGTACAGGGTCCTCACCTCATCATTACCACTCTTTATTGCCTCTGTCTAATAATGATGTATAATCTTTATTTCCCTCAAGTTCTCTACCTTGTCTGTAAACTCAGTCTAAGCAATTATGTAGTGATGCCCTCTCTGCCTTATGATATTCCCCTCCCCACTTCTGCCCAGTCCTGACACCCTCCACACTGCAATCCTTTCTTCTCCTCCTTCTCTCCTCTTCTGCTCCTCCTTCCTCTTATCATTTACTATCCTTAGAGTTGTAGATAGAGTTCATTCTTATAAAAAATGGGCAGGAGGCACAGACTCTCCTGGCTTTCAGTCCTTGAATTTTTACTTATACTTTCCCCAACATGAACTCCACAAACTTTATCACAATGAATTTGCCCTTTGTTTATCAATAATGACAGGTGCTTCTTTTTTATATCGTTTGCTTTGCACTTGGCCTTCGTTATTGGTTGCATCTCAGATAAGTAATTCAGAGCATGATGTCAATGAAGCCTAGGTACTGGCTTGATCTACCACCCTGGTCCAGCCGCCTTCAGCTCTAGCCTGGTTTATTCCAACAGCCTCCTCACTGCTTTTGCCCTTTCCATCCCGCCAGTATGTAGTTCATACAGAAAGAAATGTGATCCTCTCAAGACCTAAGTCAAATCAGTCCCTTGCTCCACTCAGAACCTCCTCACTAATAGCGAAAGTCAATGTCCTTCTAATAGTCTGCAAGGCCCATCGCTGTTAGCTTCCTGACTTTATATCCTACTCTTTTCCCTTGCTCACCTTTCAGCCCCTGCTACGCTGACTCCATGCCTTCCTCAGTGTCTTTGCACTTGCCTTTTCCTCTACCTGGAACATTCTTCACACAGGTAACTCCATCACTTACTCACCTCCTTCAGGTTTTGACTCTGATATCTCCCACTTAGTGAGGCTGCCCTGATCTCCATATATAAAATTACATATACTTCTTCCCAACACTCTTTATGTCTCTTCTTGATCATTCCTGATAACCTCCTGAAAACTCTTCCTATAGGGTTGTACTAAAGATTAAATGAAATATACGCAAAGGATCTGCATGCTAGCATAATTTCTAACAGCTCATTGTTTCTAACATCCCTGGGATGACCCAGCCTTGCCTTGCCTTTTAGGTTCCTGCCTGGGAAACCTCATGTTTGCCAAAAGAATTTACACCCTGATTCAACTCTTTCCTTGCCTAACTTTTCTTGGAAAACAACCCCCCTACTCAAGTTTTGTAAATTTCCATCTTCTTGACTTCTCCAGCTCCCATTCATTCCACCTTCCCCTTCCTCATTCTCCCTTTAAAATGTCCAGTCATCTCTTCACAGATGGAAGTTGAGCTCAGTTTATCCTGGAGTCTCTCTCTCCTGCTGCAGTAGTCTCAATAAAATCTGTCCAACTCTGCTTCTTTTTGGCAAGTCTCTGGTCTAAGCCTGAGAGAGTGGAGACATGAATGACTGAGTGACCTCTGGGCTGCCTCATGCTTATGGAAATTTTTCTAGAGCACCGTTTCCCAAGAATTTTTTAACATAGAACTTATTAAATCCTGCAATATCACGTTTGGAGAGGCTATATGGAAATACAAACATAAATCATGGAGTTTTCTCTTAAATTTTTTGAAAAGAAAAGGCATTAGGGAGTAGGTCTTAAGGAGCCTATTTCAACGAACAAAGGTATATTTTTTTAGGAAAAAAAAAACCAATGACTTTGAAAACTACTCATCTGAAAAATTCAGGATTGTTGCCCTCAGGCTTTAGTTCAATAAATGCAGCTACAGGACATAATGCTATCATCTACTTCTGCTTAACAAGACTGTCTTATAATTCTTTTAATTTATCTGGATTTCCAAAGCATTTTCTTGACAGATTTTAGATGAGCAGCTAATCTGTCATTTACAGAAGGGACAGTGATGAGAGGGAACAATGCTTAATTCATTTATATGCTCTTTTATCTGTTGATATAATTTATTTAGTTCATTTTTACCAAAAGTATTGACAGAGGGGAAAAATATTTAATCACATTCTTGCAGGTTAAAAAAAAAGGATGCCGATATCAGGCTCAGGGCAGGAGGAAAAAGCTGGAATGTTTCTGATCCCAGGAGGAGAGGAAAATGTTATTGAGTGATGTTTATCTGACTTATTTTAGCCTGAATTGTTATGGATGCAGCAACAGAGGAGAAAAGCTTCATGCATGTGACAGGTATTCACCAAAGGATTTTTCCTGCACTGTGTGGAATCATGGACATGATTTCTTACCCACATCCCACTGTAGCATTTATGTGAGGATTGTGATTGCAGCAAATCAGAAGCCAGAATTGTGATGATATTTTATATAGAGAGAACAGTCGTTTCTTGTTGCTCAGGCTTTGAAGAATTTTTGTTGTTTGTTTTGTTTTAAATTTTTATTTCTTTTACTTTTCATTTAACTCTCAGAATTCTTGGTCCTCTGGCCACGGAGATATCCAAAAGGCATCAATATACTATCTCAGCTACAAAAACTGTTTTCGTTTTGTTTTTACTCTGTTGCTCTTGATGGTTATAAAGCCAGGGATAAAAATATTTGAAATAGTAGGAATAGGATTCAATTTCTATTCTTAAAAATCTATTCTTAAACAATTATTATTTACTTCTCAGTAAAATTTAGGAAAAGCATCCCTACTAATAATCTTGCAATTGGGGAGGGGGGTGGTGTCTGGTTGATCTCGGCTTCAATCAACTCTAGAGTGGAAGCTTAGAAATCATAAGAAATCTGCTGCATAGAAATAGAAAATTAGCAAGACCTATTTAAAGATTACTTAGGGGAAGGTAATCTAAGGTCCTACGACTTTTCTGACGACTGGCTTAAGATTTTGACTTACTTTTGAATGAAGTTCTTGAAATGTTATCCTCTAGTGGAGACTTCTCCCTCTGAGATGTCATCTACGTGTCACAGAGTCACAAGGTAAAATAGTTTTCTCAAAAGTACCTAGTGTCTCAGAAATGTTAACTCAAAGAACAAATTGTATTCATTTAACAAATGTGTATTGAGTAGCTACTATGCTCTGGAAACGACTAAATTCTGGGTGTTCAGTGGTGAACAAATGAGACGATTTCTGTTGTTACAGAGTAGTGATAGAAATAAGTTGTAAACCAAATAAGCAAAAGAAGTATGTATAGAATTTCTAATTGTGATAATATCTATAAGTAAAAATAAGATCATTTTTTGAAGGAGAAACATAAAAAAAAAATCAGATTGAAAGTGGATGTTAGACATACTACTTGAAAAAGTGACATTTAAGCTGCAACTAGAGAGATCAATATGAGCTAACCAAGACAAGAGATGATCTTAGGGATGAGGGTGGGGCAAGAGGAGGGAGGAATGGTATTCCACACTGAAGGAAAAGCATATGCAAAAAGCTTTCCAGAAAATGTGTGAAATTTCTGAGGAACTAAGAGAAAGCCAAAGTGACTCGATTGAGTGAACCAGGGAGAGAGAATCAAGATAAGGTTGGACAGGGAAGCAGGGCCAAATCACGCAGGGTCTGACAGAGTGAGTTAGAGTGCGTGGAATTTTAGCCCTTATTTACTAGTTTTAAACAAGGTGGTAAAGTTGAATGATTTATATTTAAAAAAATTAGTCTAGGGGCTGGCCCCGTGGCCGAGTGGTTGGGTTCGCGCGCTCCGCTGCAGACGGCCCAGTGTTTCGTTGGTTCAAATCCTGGGCGTGGACATGGCACTGCTCATCAGACCACGCTGAGGCAGCATCCCACATGCCACAACTAGAAGGACCCACAACGAAGAATATACAACTATGTACTGGGGGGCTTTGGGGAGAAAAAGGAAAAAAATAAAATCTTTAAAAAAAAAATTAGTCTAGTTATTGTATAAAGAATATATTGCAGAGTGGTAGCAATGGAGATGGCAAGATTAGAAACAAAGAGAATATTGAGAAATTATGGTATTAGCCTAGGTGATAGACAACTGTTCCTTGAACTAGTGTCACTACTAATTGTCCTGAGTAACTCAAGGATGGGTTTGGAAGCATTTAACTGTTTTTCCAAATTATTTCTTTTCCTTTGTTATGTTAAGAAGATGCAATCACCAACAACCCTGAACCAGACCAAGCCTCACCACAAGAGCTACACCTACAACTTTTGCCTTATTTTTAATGTGAAGATCTCCTCTCCAGAAGGAGCTTAAACCTTATTACCGTAACCTGAAGTGTACGTGGTAGCAGGTCTTCCAACTGAGCCTGCGCAAGCGAATATCCCCCTCTTCCTTTTGAATATTCATTCCCCATCTGAAATAAGAGGTCCTTGCTTCCATTGGTTCAGGGACACCATGACTCTGGAAACGATTTTGCATGGTCTCCTATTTGCCGCAAACATACTTTACTTTGTGAGACAACTGCTTCTGGTGGAGAGTCTGATTTAACTTGCCAGGAGGCAAACTCGTTTTGCTTCAGTAACACTAAGGTGGTAGCAGTGGAAACCAAAATGATTTACATTTGACATTAAACGGAAAAAATTTCTTAGACTTGGTGACACATTGGTTTGGGGACATACGGGACAGGGATTTGTCTAGACTAACTTCTGGGTTTATGGTTTACGGAATTGGATATATAGAGCTGTCATTTACTAAGATGAGGAAAATCAAGGGTCACTTTTGGGATGTTTTAGTTTTGTGATGCCTATGACAGTTGAGCAAATATGCAAATGTGCAGTTGAAACCCAGAAAAAAAAAACTTTGCTGAAGATAAAAATTTCAGAGGTAACACATATATTACTCAGGGTTCTCCAGAGAAACAGAACAAATAACATGTATATATAGAGAGAGAAAGAGAGAGAGAAAGAGATTTATTATAAGGTATTGGATCACATTATTATGGAGACTGGGAAGTCCAAAGATCTGCAATCAGCAAGCCAGAGATCTGGTAAGTTCCAGTCCTAAGCCAGCAGTTTTGAAACCCCAAAAGAGCCAATGTTTCAGTCCAAGTCTGAAGGTCAAAGAAGACCACTGCCTCAGTTCAAGTAGTCAGGCAGGAGGAATTCCCTGTTACTCAGCCTGTTTGTTCCATTCAGGTCTTCAATTGATTGGATGAGGCCCACCCACATTAGGATAGACAATCTGTTTTACTCAATCTACCAATTCGAATGTTAATTTAATCCAAACACACTCTCAAAGACATACCCAGACTAATGTTTGGCCAAATGTATGGGCACCTCATGGCCCAGTGAAGTTGACACTCAATATTAACCATCACAACATATAAATGCTACTTAAAGCTATGGCGAGGATGAGATTCCTGAGGGCGAGTATAATAGATAAGAGAAAAAAGCCCAGGACTTGAACGAGTGGTGTTCATCATTTAGATTTTAACGAAGGGAGAGAACAGTGCTCTAGGTACTGTTGCTATGTAACAAACTAGCCCAAAATTAGTGGAGTAAAATAATAACAACCATTTACTAGTACTATGTCTCATGGTTCTGAGAAGTGACTGGACTCAACAGATGTTTCTTGGTCAGGGTCTCTCATGTGGTTGCAGTCAGACATTGATGAAGCTGGAATCATCTCCAAGGCTTCTCACTCTCAGGTATGGTACTTTGATAGCTCGTGACTGGAATAGCTGAGGCTCCCCTGGCTTGTCTTCATCTCTAGATGGTCTTTTGAGCATGGCAACTTCAGTATAGCCAGACTTTTCAGATTGCATCTCAGGGCTCCAAATGTATGTGTCCCAAGAAAGGAAGAGCAGCCTTTTATGACTGGACTTGGAAGTCACACAGGAGGTCTCACTTCTGCCTCACTCTAGTGCTAGCCGTGAGTCATCAGACTCAGCCCATATTTAAAGGGAGGGAATTTAGACTCCATCTGTTGAAGACAGGACTGTCAAAGAAGTCATAGATAAGGTTTAAACTCCCCACAATAATTTAGAAAGAGGGGAATTCAGCTTTTTTTGGAGCCAAAGGAAGAAGCGGTTTAAGATTTTCTTTGCTAAGTTTTTATTTTGGCAATCTAGGAAATCTTCACCCTCTTCTTTCTGACCTTCCCTTTTGTGGTTAGATGGAGAAATTGATTTATAGCAAATGACCTGTGTCACCTACTTTAATCCGTGATTGATTATGTAAAAAGAAAGAGAATAACATTTGCTTTCAAGAAAAGTCAGTCAGAGGCAGAAGTAATTCAATTTATGAATTTAATATTGCAAGCTATTGAGCCAGATCAGGCAGAGACAACACTGCTTTGAAGATTGTTTGTCCTCAACTGAATCAACTTGGTGGTGTCAATCATATTTTTTTCAAAGTATTTTGATGAAAAGATAATGAAACCAAAGTAAAACATTTGATTCTATGACAGTGTGTGAGTGAGCACAGCAGAGTCAATCTTCAAGAGGGGCTTCATGCTCTCACTGAACTGAACGAGCCAGAAAGAATGTCAGCTACCAAGTTGTTGAGAGTTGGAGGCAGTCAGCAAGCCTTATTGGGCCCACCGTGTGCAGGCATTGGACAAAGGCAATGGGGAGATCATTACCCACTGTCCCAGGCCAGGAGTCTCTGATCTGGTCTCTTCTCCAAGTTTCACTTTGTCTAGTGCTCCACCTCCCACCTTTTTGTTGGTTTGTTTGCTTTAGTTTCAGGACACTCTGGAGCACTGGGAGAAGGTTATTGACATGAAATAGTAGATGTGAGTCAAGAGGATGTTTGTGATTGTGCTCTACTTCTTCTCTTTGTCTATTCTGATTCACTCTGCACCCTTCTCCACTCTGCCTCTGTCCTGGGAGGCTCATCCTCTAGGATTACATCAACAGTTCTTTTTGTCTTGCTTCATGGCTTCAGGAACAGTGCAGGAGTTCTCAGGTGCAGAGTGGAGTGACTCTGAGGTATTGTTTCCAACCTGCACCTCTCAGCACACTAAAGGCTGCCCGCATCCATTGGCTGAAAGACACAGACCCTGTCAGGTCCTTTCCACACAGCTCTCCCTGCCTCAGATTTCAGTAACTACGCTTTTATGTTGCTCCTTCAGGCTTAGGAATGGATTCTGAGTCCTCTTGTCATTATTTCAAAGATACTACAATGTTACTTGGTGATTTCTTTAAACTTGACCCTCACCTTTATAAATATTTCTTTATTAAACCCTCTTTAAATTATTTAATTTAAGTATGGCTGGAATGACTTCTGGGTTTATGGCTTAAGCAACAGGATGGGTAGAGATGCCCTTTACTAAGATGAGGGAGATCAGAGGTCAGCTTTGGGAGTATTAAATTTGTGATATCCATGATACTTGAGCAGACATACAAGTATCATTGAAGTCAGAAGAGAAATCTGTGCTGAAGATAAACACTTCAGAGATGACATATAGATGTTATATGCCAGAACCCTGTTCTATACAGATGGATGTCAGTGGCCCAACTGGGTGGCAGGCACAGATGGGAAGAGAGCTGGTGAGGTGCTGAATGTTGCAAGGTAAACTTGCCAGGCACCAGAAGTGCCACATTCCTAGTCCCTGAGTAGAGGATAGGAGAGACGCCAGCTCCAGTGAAGGCTAGCATGAAGAGTGGCCTGTGATCTATGATTCAGCTCTGGTGCCTTCTGGACCCTAGGACAAAGCTTCCCCTGAGGTTCTTTACTGAGTCCAGCCTCTCACTTGTGCCTGAGCTTTCCCTTGTTGCTGAGCCTTTCTCCCATCTGCCCCTACTTTCCCAGGCTCACCTTCTGTAAATCTTATCCTTTCTTGGTTCACTTTCCTAGATCGTCCCTGTAGTGTTAGGGAAATCCTTACCTTATCCTGGCTTATCCTCTTCTATTTTCCTTTAAGACTCTCTTTTCCTTCTGTTATTACTTAGTAGACTTAGATGGACCATAAACCCAGAGTACAAATCATTAGCCACAGAAAAACTCATTCTTCTTCCCAAAAGCTCCCTTGAAGGAAAATATTTTCCTTCTATCCTTTTACTGCAACAAAGGAAGAAGAAAAGCAGAGCCCTTGCCCCACTAAGCATCTTAAAGAATTTTAAGGAAAATGAAAAATATGATCATTGAGATTTTATAATCTGATGGGAGGGAGAGGTTGGATGGGAAAATGAAAATATAAAGTTCACAGTGAATTTGGAGCATAATAAAGTGATGAATAAAAATCCACCTGAGGAGGAAAATGTAATCAGACGTTGGGACAAACTAGGAAGGTTTTAAGGAAGAAGGAAATTAGGGATAACAATTGAAGAAGAAGAAAAATGTGAATCATAAGAAAAGAGGTTATCCTCGGTGATAAAATAAGGACTATTCAATGCATAGGCAGAAACAAGAAAACTGTATTTTGAATATCCAAGCAGATTTTCTTTCTTTCTTTTTTGCTGAGGAAGATTTGCCCTGAGCTAACATCTGCTGACAATCTTCCTCTTTTTGTATGTGAGCCTCCACCACAGCGTGGCCACTGACAGATGAGTGGTATCGGTCTGTACCGGGAACTGAGCCCAGGCTGTGGAAGCAGAATGCTCTGAACTTAATGAATAGGCCACCAGGGCTGGCCCCAGATTTTCTATATACAACTGGTGATGAGGAACAACGGAACCAAGAAATGAATAGAATTTATTCATGAGATCGAGCTTTTACATCTCTGGGTCAGAACTTAGGATAGCCCAATAGAATATACTGTTCTTGGTACCAACTATAACTGTTGTGTAAGGCTTTTAAATTCCCTATGCCTTCCTATTATGACCTGTAGATGTAGAAAGCTTTGATACATAAGATTCCCTTCCTCAAGTCAGTGGGGAATACTGTGCCACTCTAAGAACGAAGGTGAGAAAATATGGCAACCCCTGGGTGAACCCCCAGACCTGAGGCACTCAGTCAGGCTCAGGCTTAGTCAATAAGGAAAGAGTTCATTCTAACCAGAAAAGTACCAAGGCAGCACCAGCTTATGGAGCTTTGGTAAGCACTACAGAGGACATATTTATTACAGAAAGATGAAGATCTGGCTTGGTGAGATCTAACCAACAATGCTCAGGACAAGAAACATTCTGGATTCAAGGTAGCCTCTCTAGATGGAGAGGATTACTGAACTAGGAACTGCATAGGAAGATTTTGTTCCCAGAAGGCATCAACATTACATTGCAATACTTAAAGCTTTATACAATTACGAAAGTCAAATTTTAATTTTGAAATTCTGTTATGTCTTCGTAGAACATAAACATCTGTCAAATCAACAAGCTGAATAAGAAAAATGCAGTTGGACAAACTCTTTATTTGAGAAAATTGACCTGGGTTTGAGTGACAGAAATAATGACTGCAATCAAAGAGAGGGATCTGAAAGTGAACTTGTGTTGATCTAGGCTCCTACAATTATCAGGAAAATACTACCATCATTTTTATCTTTGAAACTTGGGTTCTTATTTTTCCCCTTGTGAATAAGTCACCTAGAAATATTATGTTCTCTTTTAGCTCAGAAATAAAATGCAGCTTGAAGAAAACATTTTCCTTTGAAAATGTCGTACAAACTAATTTCTAGTTTCTCTGGCTATTGAATTACAGATGTTAGCAAAGGAAACATGTACAAGAGAAATAAGCCCATCTGTCTGTCAGAGAAGAATGGGAAAATAAGTTGAGAGCTTAATAAAAATACAAGGGAAAAATTATAATATATTAAATTTAAAGTACTCTGTACTTCAAACACATTCAGCGACTAATACACTGTTCCTTGACTACAAAAATCAGATGTCCAAGGGCTACTTGAGCATGCCATGCAGCGTTTCCTGACCACATTTAAATATGAGATTGTTTTCTTTTCACTGACCTGTCATTAGTAGTTTGTGGTACTATTTTTATTTCACAAAATGCCTCATAATCTTTCAGGGAAAATTGTTCGGGAAGTTAGTGTGGAAACACTCTGATCATCACTAAAAGAAGCATTAGATAAATTATTTACCAACCAAGAGGTTCTGGAGATTAATCTGCTATAAGTTAAGGATCTGGCCCAAATATATGAAAATTAAGAAGAAAATATTATTTTTCTGCCTGTGTGTATAGTGACCTTACCACTATTCATGGGAAAGAAGAGGTGAGACCCGAGGAGGAAATAGAAAAATATGGTAAGAGTTAGAGAGAGTGTGATCAATGGTAGCAGACCAATAGCCTATTTTAGTCCTCAACTCCTAGCCCATCAAATAGTATCTCTTTTAAATGAAAGGCACTCTAATGTAGAAGATACAGTTCCTGCACCAAGGAGCTAATAATCTATTTAGGGAGAAATATAACAAATGCAGGAAATACATCTAGTGGGATAATTTGGTTAAACACAGCGTTCTAAGGAAGCAGCTAGGAGGAGGTATAACCCAATCTTGGAACAGGTGGGAGTTGAGACTTTGTTCAAGGAAGACTTTTCATATAAGGAGACATAGAGTAAGCTGAATCCTGAAGGATGAGTATGAAGCAGCCAGAACAATTCTGGGGAGGAAGGATGCAGGATACAGAGGATTTAAATAATTACACATGAAAGTAAGGGCAACTCAAGAAGTGCCTAAAATTACTGAGAATATTGTACTCAGATAAGTGGAAAAAGATTAATTATCCACACATGTTGAGTAAAGGGAAAAGATCTTGCCTAAGAATGAGACTATATATTTTGGTCCTAATATATCTGTCAACACGTTCTGAGACTTAGGTCAGGAAGATGCTTGGAATCCTAATTCCCTTGTCTCTATATTGAGGGTTAACTATAAGACTAGATGCCCCAGGAAGTTGCTTTCAGCTATAACAATAATATGAATCAAGCAATATTAATAGTTAATGCTTAATAAAATTGATCAGGCATTGCTGTCAGCACTTTGCATGTGGTAATGATGAGGACACCAAGACCTAGAGGATGTAAGTGACTTTCTCAAGGTTTCACAGCCATTAAGACAGAACTGGGATCCGAAATGAGGCAAGCTAATTTCTGAGTCTGCACTCTTAACTATAGGCTAAATTGCCTCTCAACATAGAAAATATAGGTAATATTAAACAATTACCAAATTTTTATTATTTTTGTTCTTTTTCTTCTAACCGTATAAATAACATCTTTGTAAGAGAGGGAAACAACACAAGTAAACTCCTTCAAATATATTATATTTGGTTCAAAACATTTTCCAAATATTGAAGAATTATCAGGTTGGAGAATATTAAATAAATACATATGTGAATATCTCAAATACATTCTAATCACTTAAGAAAAATTACACCATGTGGTAATCCCAGATCTAGTATTTCTAAAGATTCAATCTGACGTTCCAGGTGAGGTCCACATAAAAGTTGTGGAATTGGTCAGAGTTGATAGAGCACTGGAACTAAGACAGAACAATAAGCAAATTCCACTTTAGCTTTGTGATGTAAATGTTGAAAATAACCTACCCCGTAGCCTTATTGCTGTGCTGTCTTTGAGGCATGTGTCAAAGGACATTTTTAGAGAATCTAGTTATCACAGAATCCTTTTGTCCTCAGTAATTAATTGTCTATGCATGAGTTCCAAGATAGGTAAATCTGTTTACCAAATGTGTTATGGTCAAATTTCATTATTTCTAAGACAAATGGGTGAATATATTAGGGTAATTCTTTGAAACATTCCTTTAAACTAACTTTATTCTTGATATGTTTTTATATGTTATAATGGCTAAATATATAAACAAACAGGAACACAACAAATAATGAGCCTTAGATTACTCAGTCATCCATGAGAATCATCCATCTTTGAAACAAGACTTTAACAAATGCGTGGCAATAAGGATATTTCTTTTTTCGCAAGATGTTTTTAGAAGACTACATAGCAGGGTGAAAAGAACTTGAGTGTTGAAGAAACACCCCTTTTCACTTTCTTAGGGTGAATTATTTAACTCCATTGTGTTCAATTTCCTCATCTGTAAAGTGAAATAATTATACCTACTTTGCAATATTGAAAGACTAAATGTAAACACTAAAGATAGTAAGGATACATAAATACTGTAACATATTGTCTTACACAGCAACAACATTCAATAAAAACTACTATATTACCACTGACATTATTAACACTATTATTAAAATTTATGCCCAAATCCCAAGTCAACTATAAAATTTACATTTTGATCTTTAGAATTTTATCTGAACATTTTAAAAAACTCTTTTACCAAAAAATAAAAAAATTTGAGGCCAATTCAATTTATCCAATTCTGTTAGCCATTCACGTAGATGAACATACTAATTCAGCACACAGAATTAATGCTGAGTATCGCTGATGGTGAAAGAAAATAAGATCTACTTAAACAAAATGGGAAAAAAGGAATAAGGATGTTGATGAGAGCCATTTGAGAATTTTCTGTTCACCACTGACAGTAAATATGCTGCAGCTTCTTTGTTCTAGATGAAATAAAATAGTCCCTATTGAGTAATGGAACTTAGTTTCTGTCTTGAAGGAATAATTACAGAATAATAATGGGATCACAAGAAATTTATGAGAGTAAAATGTGTCTTTACTATAATACCAAGATACGATGAAGTAAAAAAATTCAACAGACCTATCTCATCAAAGCCACTCGAAAGTGTTAATGTCTTCCAAATGTCAAAACAACACGACAATTTAGTTAAAAAATAGTCAAATTCCTTGAGTGCGTGTTAACAAAACACATGAAATATATGCTTAAAAGACTAAAGTTTTACATTTTAAACCAATTTCTTTGAAGTCTTGAAAGAATTTCAAGGCATTGCACCATCGTGTCCCCAGTGCCAGGGCCAGCTCCATGGCCCAAGACAGTGCAGTCACACAGGGCACTGTGCTAAGAAGGGTCCTATGCTTGGAGTTTAATGCTTTGTGGTTGCCATCTTAAACTTCTTAACAATTTTATCTTTGAATTTATTTGCGTTTCATAAGCGAAGTCCTATGGGACATCAGAGAATGCACCACAGGATTGGAGCCTTGGCTCACACATGATTCTGCCTCATGCCTGCCTCCCTAACATGGGTTCTCTACTGCCCAGTCTTCCATCCCTGGCATGCTGGGTGCTATTAAACCTCTCCTTTGATGCCCCTGCCCAATAATATTTACTGCCTTCCACACCAGGTGGGTGCTTGTGTCCAGGAAGAGTTGGGATTACCTGTATGGCCTCCATGTCTTGGGACAGGGCCTAGTGGCAGCTGTCCCTGTCCAAGGCTAGGAGCACAACGGGAACATTCATGGTGACTATCAAACCTCTGATCCAGACCTAAAGACGTACCAAGCGTAGCCTGGTGCAGAAACCGTAATGCCTTGAAGTGGCTCATCCATCATGGTGTCCGGCAGTGAGCCTGTGGGAGGGGAAGAAGCCCAGGAAGTGGAGTATTTCATTGCCTGAGGGATTACAACATTAAACAGCAAATAAAACACATAAGGACAGGTCTAGAAAGAGAGTAGGAGAAAAGAAAAGAGTTGTATATGTTAGTACCTTTAATGGTATCTTTTCTGCTTTATGAATAAGAAGCTCCACATTTTCATTGTACACTTGTACCCACAAATTATTTAACCAGCCCTACTCAGTCCCTATTTTGCCAGACATAGTGTAGGTACTCAATATACTTCTTTAATGAATGGTGAGTATAATCTTTGTTGAAGAGACTGTCATTGTCAATCTTGACAATTTCACTTATCAAGTAGTGAGAAATCACTTTAGATTTCTCCATCAAAGAGAACACATTCTTCTAGGTACAAGGAGGTGAAAGTAACAGTAGCTGGTGTACCATTTTTGGATGACAAGAAAATCTTGGTAGAGTTTTTGTTCTTGTCCTTGTACTAGTCATAGAAAAAGATCAAGAGTCAGGACCATACTATGCCTAAATTAAGCACTTTTTACTCTTGTCTCATTGCAAGAGTATCAAGGATCCCAACTTATGGAGCTTAAAGCATTATTGTTTTATTTCTTCAAGATTGGTACCTGAGCTAACATCTGTTGCCAATCTTCTTTTTTGTTTTTTCCTTCTTTTCCTCCCCAAGCCTCCCAGAACATAGTTGTATATTCTAGCTGTAGGTCCTTCTAGTTGTGCTATGTGGGGCACCACCTCAGCATGGCCTGATGAGTGGTGCCATGTCTGCATCCAGGATCTGAACAGGTGAAATCCCGGACTGCCAAAGCAGAGTATACATGAACTTAACCACTTAGCCTGGGGCGGCCCCCTGAAGAATTTTTTTCAAATAATTCCATTGTTTTCCTCATTCTCAGCTTGACTGTTGTATAATATTTCCTTTGGGAAAAAAAGTTTGAAAATCACTACCAGAAAAGGCATCTTTAAAAAATAAAATCTAGGGGCCAGCCCTGTGGTTGAGTGGTTAAATTCACGTGCTCCACTTCTGTGGCCATTGGTTTCCTGGGTTCAGTTCCTGGGAGCAGACGTGGTACCACTCATCAGCCATGCTGAGGCGGCATCCCACATAGAACAACCAGGAGGATGTACAACTAGAATATACAACTATGTACTGGGGGGCTTAGAGGAGAAGAAGAAGAAAAAAAAGAAAGATTGGCAACAGATGTTAGCTCAGGTGTGAATCTTTAAAAACAAAAAATAAATAAATAAATAAAAACAAAATCTAGAGACTTTTGCTTCCAGGAAGAGGAAGTCAACATAACTTTCTCCACTCCTTCCACTAAGTACAACTAAAACCCTGGACATTATACGTAAAGCAAGCTGAAGAGAACTCTGAAAGTGGAGAGGAGATGGCAGACCAGCCAGGAACCTCAGGATCTGAGAAATGACAGAGTGGCAAGTTTTTTGGATTTTCTTATTGCCTCAGACTAGGAAGTGAAGAAGCTGACAACCCAGAAATGCCAACAGGTACAGATGCAAAAAAGTTTCAAGAGAAGCCTGCTTTTTCTAGCTAAAGGACCTGGAAAGTGGCAGCCAATCAAGAAAGAAATCTTTTAGACAGTAATTGCTCTACTCCAGCCAAACACTACAGGAAAAAAAAAAAATTGACCCCACCCCCATCCCTGCCAGCTGAGGATCTTAGACTTCCACATTCATGAGGCTATAATGAGGTATTATAAACCTCTACCAAGATGGTATCAGAAAAGACCAAGTAAGGAGCCGGAGCTTTAATCCATCTGATAATGACATCCCCCCTTCTCCTCCAGAGACAAAATAGGAATGCTGAACTTGCATGCTCAACTAGCGTTAATGAGATGCCCATCCTCCTCACCACTGGGACCGCATCAGAGAGAGCCCACTGGAGGGTCAACACCTTCACTATCACCAAGCAGTAATGAGGCCACCCCACTGTGGTATCAGTGGAAACCATGTGGGGAGCTGGAAATCACACTCATGCTCAACAGTAATGAACCCCCCACATCAGGTGTCAACAGAAGCTGAGTGGCAGCAATGAGGTGGCATCCTCCTTCCCTTGCCAGAGCAGAGACATAGAAGCTCAGCTAAAACAGAAAGTTTAAATAAGATCCAGGGTCTCAATCAAAATACAGAAATGTACCATTTTCCATAGAAAGTCACATCTCAAACTAAGAACTAGGAAGATCTTAAACTGTATGCAAAAAGGCGATGACTAGAAGCCAACACTGAGATGCCAGATCTTAGAATGATCCCATCAAGATTTTAAATCAGCCACGATAAAAATGTTTCAGTGGGGAATTAAGAACATACTTGAAACAAATGAAAAAATAGAAAGCCTCAGCAAAGATACAGAAAACTTTGGCAAAGAAATAGAAGATACAAAGGAAAAGCAAATATATATTTTAGAACTGAAAAATATAATCATCAAAATAAAGAGGTACAACAGATGGGCCAAGAGCAGAATGTAGGGAAGAGAGAAAAGGATCAATGAAAGGCAAGATAGAACAATACAAATTACCTAATCTGAGCAACAGTGAGAAATTAGACTGAAAAAATAAACAGAGCCCCAGAAACTTGTGGATTGAAACAATAGATATAACATTCATATTATCAGAGTCTCATAAGGAGAGAAGAATAAGGGCAGGACTAAAAAAGTACTCAAAGAAATACTGGCTGAAAAGTCTCAAATTTGGCAAGGGGTGTAAACCTATAGATTCAAGGAGCCAAACAAATCCTAAACAGGATAAACAAAGACATGCATTTCAAGATACATAATACTTATACTTCTGAGAACTAAAAACAATAAAAAATTTGAAAGGAGCTAGAGAAAAAGGACATCTTACATGTAGGGAGAAAACACTTTGAATGATAGCATCACTTGCCAGAAACTGTGGAGACCAGATGAAAATGGCACAGTATATTTCAAGGGTTGAAATATAAGAATTGTCAAGTTAGAATCATACACCCATATACCAATATATCCTTCAGCAATAAATGGGAAATCAAGACATTGTCAGATAAAGGAAAACTAAGAGAATTTGTTGCCAGCAGATCTATGCTAAAAGAAAGCCTAAAGGAAATTCTCTAAACAGAAAGGAAATTATAAAAGAAAAAACCTTGGAACATCAGGAAGAAAGAATATGACAAGCAAAAATATGAGTAAACTAGTTTGCTTTCCTTCTTCTCTTGAGTTTTTAAAATTATGTTTGATGGTTAAAGAAAAAGTTCTAAGATCATCTAATGTGGTTCTAAATGTAAGTACAGGAACTATTTAAGCCAATTATATTGTAAACAGAGCATAGTAAAGGGAGGTAAATTTTCTGTTTTTCACTTGAACTGGTAAAATGATGATATGGGTAGACTGTAAGTTATGTAAATATAATTTAATATCTAGAGAACACACATACTCTGTATACGTATAACGAAACACACTCAAAAACAATACAGATAATTCAAAATGACATTCAAATAAATATACAAATAACCCACAGGAATGGAAGAAGAAAATGTGAAGAAAAATCAGCCTTATCTGATTTCAAGACTTACACTGTAACTATAATAGTCAAGATGGTGTGGTTGATGTGGAGAGTAAGACATATAGATCTATGGGAACAAAAGAGATAACTCAAAAACATACACGCACAAATTTGCCCCGAGATTAGTGGGAAAGTAATTCAACGTGGAAAGATAGCCTTTTCAGCAAATGGTACTGGAGCAACCGGGCAGCAAAAGCAAAAACGAACTCTCAAAAACAAGTCTCACTTCTTAGATGGAAATTCCCTCAGTATGGATCACAGACTTAAGTGTAAAGCATAAAGCTATAAAATTTCTAGAAAAAAATAAGAGAAAATTTTAGGGATCTAGGCTTAGGCAAAGAATTCTGACGCTTGACACCTTAAGCAGTATGCTTAAAAGAAAAAAAATGATAAAGTGGGTTTCATCAAAATTAAAAACTTTTTTCATGCAAAATATCCTATTATAAGGATTAAGAGATAAGTTACGCAGTGGGAGAAAATATTTACAAACCACATATCAGATAAAGCACTAGTCTCTAGAATATATAAAGAACTCTCAATTTCTATAGTAAAAAAAAAAAAGCAAACAAACCAATCAATCAGAACATGGACAAAAGATGTAAAAAGACAATTTGCTTAAGAATATAAATATATGGAAGAAAGTACATGAAAAGGTTTTCACATCATTTGTCATCAGGGAGATGCAGATCAAAACTGCAAATAGCACTACACACCTGTCAGAATGGATAAAAAAACATGGTGACGGCAGCACATGCTGGTAAGGATGCAGAGAACCTAGACTACTCATATTTTACTGGTGGGAGTGTAAAATGGTACAGACCCTTGAGAAAATAGCTGGGCAGTTTCTTAAAAAACTAAACATGCAACTAACATACAACCCAGCAATTACACTCCTGGACTTTTATACCAGAGAAATGAAGCCTCAAGTATACACAAAGATCTGTTGACAAAGGTTATAGCAGCTTTATTCATTATAGCCCAAATTGGAAACAACCCACATCCTTCAATGGATAAATATTAAACAAACTTCAGTACATCTATAGCATAACATACTACCTAGCAACTATAAAAAGAAATAAACTATTGATACCCATATCAACTTGGACGAGACTCCACAGAATTATTCTGAGTGAAAAAAAAAACAATCCAATCTTGAAAGGTGAGATACTGTATGATTTGAGTTAGTGTATAGCATCCTTGAAAGACAAAATGATAAAAATGGAAAATATCTTTCCAGGTGTTAAGGAAGAGGGTAAGGGCTTGAGGGAGAGAGTGTGGCTCTGGAAGGGCAACATGAGTGATCCTTGTGGTGATGGAAATGTCCTCTATCTTGATTGTGTCAATATCAACATTCTGGTTATGATACTGTGCTGTAGTTTTGCAAAAATGTTATCATTGGGGGAATAGGGTAACAGTTACATGAGATCTCTGTATTATTTCTTACAACTGCATGGGAAACTACAATTATCTCTACATAAAATGTTTAATTTAAAAAAGCTAAAATAATATTAAATCTTAGATTAACCAACATCAAAGAAAGAATCTTAACAACTGCATTAAATAGATTATGCTTTTCAACAATTAGGTTCATTAATATCTCAAGAATTCTAAAAGGTAAATTCTTACCACCTATGCTTTTTATAGGTCCTTTCTGTCTTCAAGTGCTTCTAACATAATGAAGTAAAAAATAGAGTAACATGCTTAGGAGATCCTTGATACGAGATTGCAAATGGTCATTTAGTATTTCTCAACACAGCAATGAAACTAGAAAGCTTTGGTTCAGTCAGAAATCATTGTAAAATTGCCACAAATCAAAATACAGTGAAAATTAGAGAAGAAAACCTAGAAGAAGAGTCTACTGAGCACCATGCTGTAGTCATGAAAGTGTTAATGCACTTTTCTAAAAACCCCAGCGCACAAGCTTATGTACTTCCTAAAGACCCTTGTGTTCTAGTATTTTAATATATGCCTTGGGTGTTTATTAATAGGCACTTTGGAAAATCATTCAGGCCACTGGCTTTCTTCCTTTTAGTGCCAGGAAATAGTAATTTACTAAATAGCAACTCATTAATGTGAAAGAGTTAATGGAAAGACTACGTTATGCATTTTGATAATCCGTTTCCATAAATATAACCACATAATGATGATTATTTAGAAATATAAGCAGCAGTAGTAAATCTAAATAAAGGCATTATTTATAAAGTTGGGGCCAGTAATATTTTCCCACATATTAGTAGGATAAAAATGATATTTTATCTTTTTATTCTAGATTGTTGGTAATTTAGAATTAAGAAGAAAAAGAAATCATTTCTGGGGAAGTCCAGAGAAAAGAACCCTGACTAAGGATGATAATAGTATCTTCTTTAGCCTTGAAATTGTTGTGAGTGTTATCAAGTGAGCTGCATTCCCTGTCCTTGTACTGCACTCACAAGGCAAAGCATTTCAGTCACCACAACGTTGGCGAGTCTCCTCTGCTTTTTCTGTACAATAGTTATCCAGTGAGAAGGAATACGAAATGATGCGGAGATGGAGGAGACATGCTACCAGACTGCTGCTTTCCTTTTATTTCCTGGAGCCAATCTGAACGAAGGCCCGAAGGGAGGGGGGAGGAAGAGGAGCTGCCAAAGACAGACAATGGGAGAAAAGACGTGAGGGGATGAGAAGAACGGGCACCAAAAGTCTCCTGGGATGAAAATGAGAAGAAGCTGGAGATTTGTCATTTTCACGGTTATCGTTGTCTGCTGTATTTTAAATTTGAGAACTTTTATGGAGGAAGTATATGCACTCATATAAAGGCTTAGAGAAAATTCATCTTTCATTTAATGCACATGTTCTCGATTGAATTTTTTAGTCCATTTCTTCCTTAGCATTGAAAGGATTCACAGGCAAACAAACAAACAAAAACTCTAAGTGCAATGGTGAATTCTTTTTCCAATTTGTTCAGTTATTATAGCCATGGAATAGCTATATATTTGTATCAATCTTTTTACTAAATACCTATTCTTTAATTTAATATTCATTAATTTACCAGTTTTTGATTTTCTGTACTTCTTGTTTGTACTTTTGGGGCCTGAAATTTGCTTCTGATGGGAGTGTATTTCAATCTGGTAGAAATTAACCATTGATCAATAACCATGATTGATTATTGGTCAGTAACCATGGATCAGCCATGGAATGATTTATCTTTGATGATGAGGTCTTAGCCCCTATCACAGTCATTTCTATCTTATACAGGGCTTAGAATCTCAGCAGATTTTCCTCTGATACTCTGTGGATGGTCCTCATTCACTTGCTCAAAATATGTCAGTCCCAGCCTAGTCATGCCTAACATGCAGCTTTATTGAGTGTGAGACTAGCTCCTAAAAAGAGACTCTGTTTGAATACTTTGATGATGCTTCACAGAGACTGGATCTCCAGGGCCTGTGCTCACTGGCTCCCATGATTGAAGGAAACTGGTGGAGGTACTTTGCAAGGAAAAGGAAAGGAACGTATTTGCTTCCCCAAAGAGCCCTTGGAGAAGGCAGACCGGTCTGGTGAGGATTTATAGCACTGAATAATCTGCTTTTTGCCCCACTCTCAAAGAGAGTCTAGGACATAGTCCATGCCAGACACACTCCAGATCCACTCTTCCTCCTTTTGTACCCTTCTTTCTGTGCCAGGAGGCTGAACCACATGGACTGCATCAACTGGCTCAGCACAGGATAACTGCTGAATTCAGCCAATGGGGAACCTTGGCAAGAGAAAGAGAGAGAAAAATGGAGTCAGGGCACGTATTCCCTTGACTCCCTACTTAAGAGGTGACTTCAAGCTGATGATGTCACTTGACAGAGATCACTTTTCCTCTCCAGGACTTCTTTCATTTGTAACCATTCTTCTGTGTTGCAGCATTTCCTCCCACACATCATCCCTCAGAACTACGGATAATAACAGCCCACTACTGTTAGCCTCAGGTTCCTCAACTATCGCTTATGATTTCCCTACACTCTTGCACACACCTTTGTAAATAGTCCTTTTGAAAATAGATGCTCCTTGAATTATGATAATTTGTGTATATCCTTTGTTTCCTGTTGAAATCTTGATGTATGGTTACTAATTAATAGTTAATATTTATTAAATGTTTACTATTCTAAAATATTTATGGGTATTGAATCATTAAATCCTCCTAATAGGACATTTTAGGAGGCACTATTATTACCCTCACCTTTACAACTGAGGAAAGATGAAACCATGTGCCCAGGGTGCACAACAAGAAAGTGCTGGGATGTGACTTGCCCCAGAGCATCCTGTCTCCAAACCTCGGGCTCCACACAAATGCCCTTCCAGTGAATGGCTGCAGCCAGAAAGGCATGAGGGTTGCAGCTTTACCGTTCCTGGGTGTGACAATTTACATTTTTAGCTCATTTAATCTATGAAGAGTTACCTCGTTTTCATTTGCATTTTGTTGATTTATGATGAATATTTACTTCCCTATGTTGTCCCTAGTTATTTGTCCTCAAAAGAGGTTGCCATTTTGTGGTCTTTGAGTACTTATCTATCGAGATCTTTGGGTACTTTTCCTATTTTATGACCTCTTTATGTAATGAGATTTTCCTAGTTTTATGCATTTTAATTTTATATTTTTAGACACACAAACGTATTTTTTCTTGGTAATTTTATTCATTTAGAAAAGGTGAATTTATTATTAAAGAAAGATGTGGTCATTGAAGTGTGTTTACTAAACACATAGAAGGAAATGAAATAAAATAAAACTCCTTTAGAATCATGCCAATCAGAGACAACCATTTTTCCCAACTTGAGCTGCTTTCATATAGGCTCTATTTAATGCTTGTAAATGATGTTTTACCATATATACTGTTTTGAAACTTCTAAATTTAAAACACTGTGAATATCTTTGCATTTCTTCACATTTTTGTGTATGTTATCTGATTTTATTTCCATTTATAAAATTTGTAATTAAAATAAAGTGCATGGTCACTGTAAAATAATCAACTAATAAAAATTTTTCCCTCTGTCATCACTGCCCACACTTTGCATGGGGAGATGCTCAGAGAAGTTCATTGTATGGCCTCAGAATTTCTTTTTATGGACATACAAACATACATACATCATGAATCTTATGGGCATATTGCTGGTTTAACTAACCATCTGTTTTTGAATATTTACGTTGTTTCCAGTTTTTTACTGTTGTATGGAAACCCAAGGCTTTCGGTAACTGACGTCCCAAGGATATATGGTCACTATTTTGGAGATAAAAACTGACCAAAAGCTCAGACAAATTATACCTTTCCGTTGGGTACTAGAGTGAGACTACATTTTCTTCCAGGACTCCTCAAAGAGAAAACAGTAAAACAATAAACCACATTTTCTACACCATACTCAAAATAAACATAGCAATTTGCTTCAAAGAGAAATTTTCTTTTTTAATAGTTATAATATAAATTTTCCTTTTATAATAGTTTTTTTTGTTTTAAATTTTTATTCGGATGTACATCATATTTCAAATTCTGTATACATTACATCATGTTCACCACCTGAACACTAATTATAGTGCATCCCCTCACATGTGACCCTAATCACCCCTTTTGCCCTCCCCCCCCTTCCCCAATGGTAACCACCAGTCCAATCTCCAACGCTATGTGGTTGGTTTTTTTTTTTTGTCGTTTTTATCTTCTACTTATGAGTGAGATCATATGGTATTTGACTTTCTCCCTCTGACTTATTTCGCTCAGCAAAATACCCTCAAGGTCCATCCGTGTTGTCACAAATGGCCGGATTTCATCATTTCTTATGGCTGAGTAGTAGTCCATCATGTATAAATACCACATCTTCTTTATCCATTCGTCCCTTGATGGGCACCTAGGTTGCTTCCAAGTCTTGGCTATTGTGTATAATGCCGCAATGAACATAGGGGTGCAAGTATCTTTATGTCTTTGTGTTTTCAAGTTCTTTGGATAAATACCCAGCAGTGGAATAGCTGGATCATATGGTAGATCTATCTTTAATTTTCTGAGGATACTCCATACTGCTTTCCATCGTAGCTGCACCAGTTTGCACTGTCACCAGCAGTGAACAAGGGTTCCCTTCTCTTCACACCCTCTCCAACATTTGTTGTTTCCCGTCTTGTTAATTATAGCCATTCTGACCAGAGTGAGGTGATACCTCATTGTAGTTTTGATTTGCATTTCCCTGATAGCTAATGATGTTGAGCATCTTTTCATATGCCTGTTGGCCATCTGAATATCTTCTTTGGAGAAATCTCTGTTCATATCTTTTGCCCATTTTCTAATTGGATTGTTGGTTTTTTTGTTGTTGAGCTGTATGAATTCTTTGTATATTTTGGATATTAACCCCTTATCTGATATGTGCTTTGCAAATATCTTCTCCCAATTGTTAGGTTGTCTTTTTGTTTTGTTGATGGTTTCCTTTGCTGTGCAGAAGCTTTTTAGTTTGATGTAGTCCTATTTGTTCATTTTTTCTTTTGTTTCCCTTGCCTGGTCAGACATGGGACTTGAAAATATGCTGCTCAGACCAATGTCATAGAGTGTACTGCCTATGTTTTCTTCTAGAAGTTTCATGGTTTCGGGTCTTACATTCAAGTCTTTAATCCATTTTCCGTTGATTTTTGTGCATGGTGTAAGGGAATGGTCTACTTTCATTCTTTTGCATGTGGCTGTCCAGTTTTCCCAACACCATGTATTGAAGAGACTCTCCTTTCTCCATCATATACTCTTGGCTCCCTTGTCAAATATTAGCTGTCCATAAACGTGTGGGTTTACTTCCGGGCTCTCACTTTTGTTCCATTGATCTGTGTGTCTGTTTTTGTGCCAGTACCATGCTGTTTTGGTTACTATGGCTTTGTAGTATAATTTGAAATCGGGGAGTGTGATCCCTCCAGTTTTGTTCTTTTTTCTCAGGAATCCTTTGGCTCTTCGGTGTCTTTTGTTGTTCCATATAAATTTTAGGATTCTTTGTTCTATTTCTGTGAAAAATGTTGTTGGAACTTTGATAGGGATTGCGTTGAATCTATAGGTTGCTTTAGGAAGTATGGACATTTTAACAATGTTAATTCTTCCAATCCAAGAGGACGGAATATCTTTCCATTTCTTTGTGTCTTCTCCGATTTCTTTCAACAATGTCTTATAGTTTTCAGTGTACAGATCTTTCACCTCTTTCGTTAAGTTTATTCCTAGGTATTTTATTCTTTTTGTTGCAATTGTAAATGGGATTGTATTCTTAATTTCTCTTTCTGCTACTTCGTTGTTAGTGTATAGAAACGCAACTGATTTTTGTACATTGATTTTGTATCCCACAACTTGACTGTATTCCTTTATTATTTCTAAAAATTTTTTAGTGGACTCTTTAGGGTTTTCTAGATATAAAATCATGTCATCTGCAAAGAGTGATAGTTTCACTTCTTCTTTTCCAATGTGGATCCCTTTTATTTCTTTTACTTGCCTGATTGCTCTGGCTAGGACTTCCAATAATATGTTAAATAAGAGTGGTGACAGTTGGCAACCTTGTCTGGTTCCTGTTCTTAGAGGGATAACTTTCAGTTTTTCTCCATTGAGAATGATATTTGCTGTGGGTTTGTCATATATGGGCTTTATTATGTTGAGGTATTTTCCTTCTATACCCATTTTATTTAGAGTTTTTAACATAAATGGATGCTGTATCTTGTCAAAGGCTTTCTCTGCATCTATTGAGATGATCATGAGATTTTTATTCTTCATTTTGTTAATGTGGTATATCACGTTGATAGATTTGCGGATGTTGAACCATCCCTGCATCCCCGGAATGAAACCCACTTGATCATGATGCATGATCTTTTTAATGTATTGTTGTATTCGATTTGCTAGCATTTTGTGGAAGATTTTTGCATCAATGTTCATCAGTGATATTGGCCTATAATTTTCTTTTTTTGTGTTGTCCTTGTCTGGTTTTGGTATCAGAATAATGTTTGCTTCATAGAAGGAGTTAGGAAGCCTCCCCTCCTCTTCAATGTTTTGGAAGAGTTTGAGAAGGATAGATATTAAGTCTTCTTTGAATGTTTGGTAGAATTCACCGGGGAAGCCATCTGGTCCTGGACTTTTATTTTTTGGGAGGTTTTTAATTGCTGTTTCGATCTCCTTACTGGTGATCAGTCTATTCAAATTTTCTACATCTTCTTGGTCCAGTTTTGGAAGGTTGTATGTTTCTAAGAATTTATCCATTTCTTCTAGATTTTCCGTTTGTTGGCATATTGCTTTTCATAGTATTCTCTTATCTTTCGTATTTCTGAGGTGTCCATTGTAATCTCTCCTCTTTCATTTCTGATTTTATTTATTTGAGCCTTCTCTCTTTTTTTCTTGGTGAATTAGCTAAGGGTTTGTCAATCATGTTTATCTTTTCGAAGAACCAGCTCTTGGTTTCATTAATTTTTTCTATTGTTTTTTTAGTCTCTATTTCGTTTATTTCTGCTCTGATTTTTATTATTTCCTTCCTTCTGTTGATTTTGGGCTTTGTTTGTTGTTCTTTTTCCAGTACCTTTAGGTGCACTTTTAGATTGTCTATTTGGGATTTTTTTTCTTTGTTGAGGTAGGCCTGAATTGCTATAAACTTCCCTCGTAGAACTGCTTTTGCTGTATCCCACAGATTTTGGCATGTCGTGTTTTCATTTTCATTTATCTGCAGGAATTTTTTAATTTCTTCTTTGATTTCTTCATTGACCCAATCATTGTTCAGTAGCATTTTGTTCAATCTCCACATTTTTGTGGCTTTTCTGGTTTTCTTTCTGTAGTTGATTTCCAGTTTCATACCTTTGTGGTCAGAAAAGATTCATGGTATTATTTCGATCTTTTTAAATTTATTGAGACTTATTTTGTGGCCTAATATGTGATCAATCATGAAGACTGTTCCATGGGCATTTGAAAAGAATGTGTATTCTGTGGTTTTAGGATGGAATGTTCTGTATATATCCACTAAGTCCACTGGTCTAATGTGTCCTTTAAGGCGAGTGTTTCCTTATTGATCTTCTGTTTGGATGATCTATCTATTGGTGTAAGTAGAGTGTTAAAGTCCCCAACTATTATTGTGTTACTGTCTATTTCTCCTCTTATGTCTGTTAATAATTGCTTTATATATTTAGGTGCTCCTATGTTGGGTGCGTAGATATTTACAAGTGTTATATTTTCTTGTTGGATTGTTCCCTTTATCATTATGTAGTGCCCATCTTTGTCTCTTATGACAGTTTTTGATTTAAAGTCTATTTTGTCTAATATAAGTATTGCTACCCCTGCTTTCTTTTCCTTGCCATTTGCATGGAATATCTTTTTCCATCCTTTCACTTTCAGTTTGTGAGTGTCTGTAGGTCTGAAGTGTGTCTCTTGTATCCAGCATATACATGGATCTTATCTTTTTAGCCAGTTGGCCACCCTATGGCATTTGATTGGAGCATTTAGCCCTTTGACATTTAATATAGCTATTGATAAATATGTATTTATTGCCATTTTGTCACTTTTTCTTTTTTGCGGGGGTGTTTTAGTAGTTCTTCTCAGTTCCTTTCTGTTTCTCTTGCTCTCTTCACTTGTGGTTTGATGGCTATCTTTAGTAATATGTTTGATTTCTTTTGTCTTACTTTTTTTCCTGCTTGTTATAGGTTTCTGGTTTGTGGTTACCATGAGGATCCTATTTAATATACTATGCATATAACAGTCTATATTGAGTAGATAGACTCGTTAGCTTGACCTCTTTCTAAAAGCTCTACTTTTTCACTCCCCTCCTCCCACGTTATATGATTTTCACATCATATATAGTCTTTTGTTTAGTGTGTGTCTATCCATTACCCTCTTATCATTGAAATAGGTAATTTTAGTACATTTGTCTTTTCACCTTCATGTTACCTTCACAGGTAGTTGATCTGCTGCCTTTACTATACTTTTACCTTACAAGTGATTTTATTGCCTGTTTTTTCTTGTTGTTTTGGTTTTTTTTGATAATTTTTTTCTTTTATCTCTATTTGTGGTCATTACTTTCCCACTTAAATAAGTTCCTTCAGCATTTCTTGTAGAACTGGTTTCTTGGTGATAAACTCCTTTAACTTTTGCTTGTCTGGGAAGCTCTTTATCTCTCCTTCCATTCTGAATGACAGCCTTGATGGATAGAGTATTCTTGGTTGTAGGTTTTTTCCTTTTAGCGCTTCAAATATGTCGCGCCATTCTCTTCTTGCCTGTAGGGTCTTGACTGAGAAGTCCGCTGACGGCCTGATGGGCTTCCCTTTATATGTCACTTGTGGCCTTTCTCTTGCTGCTTTTAGGTTTCTCTCTTTGTCTTTAATTTTAGACATTTTGATTATAATATGTCTTGATGTGGGCCTCTTTGGGCTTCTCTTGTTTGGAGCTCTCTGTGCTTCCTGAACTTGGATGTCTGTTTCCTTCCTCAGGTGAGGAAAATTTTCCTCTATTATTTCAACAAATAAATTTTCTGCCCCTTTGTCTCTCTCTTCTCCTTCTGGGACCCCTATAATCCGAATGTTAGCACGCTTGATATTGTCCCAGAATTCCCTTACACTGTTCTCATTCTGTCTAATCCTTTTTTCTCTTTTCTGTTCTGCTTGGGTGATTTCCTGTAATCTGTCATCTAGCTCGCTGATCTGTTCTTCTGCTTCCTCTACTCTGCCATTGAGTCCCTCTAGTGAATTTCTCATTTCGAGTATTGTATTCTTTATTTCTGATTGGTTCTTTTTTATATCTTCCAATTCTTTGCTGATGTGCTCACTGTGTTCATCCATTCTTCTCCGCATATCTGTGAGCATCCTCATTATATTTTGTTTGAATTCTTTGTCAAGGAGGTCACTAGTTTCTGTTTCACTTAGTTCTTTTTCTGGTGTTTTGTAGCGTTCCCTTGCTTGGAAAGTATTCCTTTCCCTCCTCATTATGCCTCTTTCTCTGTGCTATTTTCTTTGTACTAGGTGAGTCGGCTATGTCTCCTGATCTTGGAGAAGTGGCCTTATGTATGAGATGCCTTATGAGGCCCAACAGTGTGCTTCCCTCTCATCACCAGACCATAAGAACCAGGAGTGACCCCTTTGTGGGCTACTTGTGTTCTTCTGCTGTGGCAGGGTTGCTCCCACTGCAGGTACCCAGGGAGTCTGATCTTTCCTTCCCAGCTGTTTGTAAATCCAGTTTGGAGCGGCCTCAGCACTGTTGGCTACAAAGTCTATTAGCACGCTCTTATTGCAATTGCCCTCTTAATTGGGTTGGTACCCAGCGTAGCTGGTTGCTAGCCTCAGGGGCGTACAGTTGCGATAGGCCTGAGGCCAACAAGGCTGATGTCAGTTCTCTTAGGAGAGCAGCTGAGTGGGGTTAGCCCTTGGCATGGAGGCACTCAGTTGTTTCAGTCTTTGGAAGGTGGGGCTGATCCTTTTTATGGCTATTTGTGAAGTACAAGTCTTCTGCCGCTGATAAGCCTCACCCCCCTCTGGACCACATACACTGTCAACACAGTCCTGGTCCGTGTATACTTCTCAACCCCCTGGAGAATACCCCACCGCCACACTGCAGAGGCCCCCACCTCTGCCCCAATACCCCCCACAGTTCACCTGGTCCTCACACAAGCCCTGCCCCACAGAGGCAGACACCCTTGCCTGTCTGTAGAGGATCAAGGCACTCAGTCAATGCAGGCTGAAAAGTAGCCTGAGGGCTTGCTGTTAGTTGGGGCCAGTCCCTAGGGCAGGTTGCCTGCCCTGGCTGAACTGGATTAAATCTGTGCTCTGGTGGGTGTGGCAGACCCCTGGGCTAACAGCCCAAGGGAGGCACCTCAATGGCCCCCACCAGTGTCCTGTGTCTGTATCAGCACGCCTGGACCAGCTCAGAACAATGGCCCCCACCAATATCTCAGTCTCCGGAGAGGATCCCCCTCTCACCAAGATGCCCCCAGAGCCCACCAGGTGAGTCTTGTTTCACCAAAGGACAGTCAGCCTTCTCTCTGGTTATTTTAGGTTGCTGCAGTGAGTGAGTTTGTGTGTGGGCCCTTTAAGACCCAGATCTTTTTGGCTTTCTGCCGATAGCTTTTCTGGGGTGTCCTCGCTGCAGTTAATAGCCAGCAAAGCCAGACAGTAAGACCCCCATCTCAGTTGGGCTGAGTCCAAAAGATGGTTATAACACTATCACCCCCACCCTGGACCTCACTCCTCCAGGGAGGGCTCGTACCTTATGTTGGCTCCCACCTGGCCAGCTGAGAAGCTCCGCTGCTCCCAAAGGTGGCTTTTTTTCCTCTCCGGCGGGAGTTTCTGCCTCTTCTGCTTTCGTCACGACTGTCCTTTGTCGTGGGGGTTCTTTTCATCCAGTTTTCAGTTTTCAATCCAGGGTGATTCTTCCCAAAATTGTTGTAACCTGGTTGTGTTCGTGGGAGGAGGCGAGTTCAACGTCTGCTCACAGCGCCATCTTGACGAGAACTCTATAATAGTTTATAATAACTATTATAAACATCAAATGATGTACGTTTACTGTAAATAACTTAAAAATTAAGTATAAAAAAATCTAAAGAAGAGAAAAATTCTCCATCATTCTCAATACTCCAAAAGGGTAACATTTCTCATTTTAATGTGAATTTATTTGTAATATTTTCTCATCATGAAAAGATTACATTTTACGTATTGCTATCAAATGTTCAAGGTCAGGGATGAAGGGTTGGAGTGAATAGGTTCTGACCAGGTGTTGCGCTCCTTGAGAGTCTGTGCTTCTCTGTGTCCTGCTACGTGTCCTTCTAAGAAGGCCCTGACTCCCTCCCATTCTCCATTTGATATCACTACCTCCTCTTAATTATAGTCACCAATATCCTCCCAGTAAAATCCAGAGTGGTTTCCATTACTTGATGCCAAGAACCTTAAACGGTACCCTGTGAAGTGAGGATTTCCACATTATTTTTCCAAATTAAATTTTAGCCCTCACAGCACCATCTGTTGAATAATCCTTACCCTTGTCCTTTCTCACTCAAAACACTCTGTTAAATAATTGAGTCTCTTTCTAGGCCATATTCTTCCTTTAATCTATCTGTGTAATTTTCCACTTTGACATGTCTGTTAGCACCTTCATTCATTCAACAAATATTTATTGAGCTGCTGCTATATGTCAGTCATAACAGTGATTAAAACTGACAAAGAGAGACAAAGACAGAAAGTGTAGTGGGCTATGCTATTTTATGGTGAGAGGTCAGAGAAGATGTCCCTGATAAAATGGTGGTTGAGCAGAAAATGGAATAAAAGGAAAGAAAGAGTTGTTCAATTATTTCAGAGGAAGAGCAATTCCAATCAGAGGGAAAAGCAAATGTGAAAATCTTGAAGTTCTAGCGGGGCTGGCACATTTCAGGAAGTGCAAAGAGGCCAATATTGTTGGAGCTAAATGAGACAGGGAGAAGCAGGAGAGGAGGCCAGGGAGTCATTGGGATCCAGCAGCTCCAACCTTGTGGACTCCTTGTAGGCCTTTGGTTTTTATTCTGAGGGAGGCAGGGAGTGAAGTTCACTGACATTGGTTGCTGTTGCTTTGAGACTAGACCATAGTGGATGGAGTGGGGGATGGGCAGGGCAAGAGTGGAAGTTGGTCCACTAATTAGTAGGCCATTGAAGCAATCTAGATGAGAGCAGTATAATGTGTCAGAAATGGGGACTAGGGGATAACACTTAGATGGCATAGGGAGGGTTAGTTGTGAGCCTCTAGAGAACTAGCGTCACAGCTTATTACTCTGTGTATTCCTGGTATCATCCAGCCTAGGGCTTGCACTATGTCCCACAATCGCTCCTTGAACGAACTCCTTCATTGGACATTCAAGATCATAGCCTGCTGGACTTCTAGGCCAGAGATCTCTCCTCTCTGCTACTGTATCTCCACTTTTGGTCCTTTCCCCTCAGAGAAAATGTACCACAGAGTCTAACAGAAAGGCAAAATATGTTTACTGATTTTAAGAATCATAACAGTATACACTTATGTAACATTTTATAGTTTACAAAGTGTTTTTACACTTAAAAAATACTTATATGACCTCATATCATTGTTGTGTGATATCATTTCCTCATTTAATAAATAGAGATAATGAGACAAAGTCATAAGATCTTATACAGAAATGTAAGTGACAGACAGAAATATAGACCAGCTTTCTGAGAAAAAAAATATTCTTGAGAATTATATCCTATGGTGGTTTTTAATATAAATGATTTTTTTGGCTTTGAGTCATCTTTCCATTGATACATATAGCATACACATAGTATCAGCAAATTGTGTAGTTAAGTGCATGTTAATATGAATTAAAATCAAGGGAAGTGATACAAAGAGTTTATTATTTGTCATCAGCTATATATATTGGGCCAGAAATCTTAGGGTTCATAAGATCCAACTTGTTAAATAAGACTTGCTATTTTGTTTTACATGTACATAAAATTTTTCATGATAAGTCTATTTATTGATTAGGTGATAATTTGGATCTCACTATGAAATCCTTGGATCTCATAATAACAAAGGAAAATGTGGAAAAACTTCAGAAAGGAAGAATATTGCCTGAGTGGAGAATGGGAAGGAAATAGACTCAATTTTCACACAATTACAAGAGTAGACCTTGAGCGGGGCCTGCTTACTGCAGGTCACCTGCACAATTGCACCTTAGAGGCCTCCAGAAAGTAAGCAAGCTTCCTGCTAGAGAAGAAGGCACCACACCAGGGTCTCGAATCAATCATCATTAGGAAGTTCAATGTTAACCTAAAGCCTCCTTTTCTCTGCACCATTCCTCTTATTTTGCTCTAATATTTTAAATTTGGTTCTTGGTAAGTTGTTTTAATACAAAAGCATGTCTATGCTATAGGATCATGTGTATTAAGCATGCTCAATGTGATGATATAAGTGAGTCTTTGCTTGATAAATTAATATGATATTGAAGAATTTTTTATCTGGTGTGAGCAGCAAAGAATAAATCCATAATCTCTCACTTGTATTTTTCACAGAAAGATTATATAATGCCTTTGGGAAAGAATTCTAAATTAGCCTGGTCTATGCAGTCTTCCAACACAGTGGTTGACACAGGACATGTTCCAGGAGGACATCTAGAAGTGACAGTCACAGTGTGACTAGTCCAAGAGAAATCAAAGATTGCCTCCTTCTGATAGCATTATGGTCTCCTGCACATTTCATGGCAGTTTTAATGCTGGCAAATCACTCTTTCTTCAAATTTTAATACCATCCTAGTGGGTCATTTATTGGAGTAATTACCCCATTTCCTCCTACTGTGATGTTATAGGAAAATACTTAGCTTTCCAATAGTCACATTTCCTATGCTGTATCATATCATAATATAAGTTAATACTCCCTTTTGGCTAGCATTTTTATTTAAGAAGCAAAATTACTACTTTGAAAAGAGTTACAGATCATTCTTTTAAAAACGATCTAAAAATTCTATGCCAAATACCATACCAAACACAACATAAAAGAGATAGCCAAAGTCTCTGATTCATTTATTGCTGTTAGCCCTACTGATTACCCACAAAATGTGCGTATCTTGTGTCTTCTATTGAACTGTGTTGCATGGTTTCATATGACAGCAGAGGGAAATGACTTGGAAAATACAAAAAAGTATAAAACTTTAGAACAACAGCTTACAGTGTTTAATGAACTATAAACAGCTTCCACTGTTTAAATGTCTATGAGCGGTGCAATGACAAAGAACAGCAAGGAAGGAATAGAAAACTGTGCAGTTTATAATTAGAGCTATTAGGAATACTAAAGTGAATATAGGAAGCAGCTACTAAAAGCGAGCTGCTCACCAAACCTTATACAAAACATATACTCGAGGGTGCGTCTACACTAGCCCTTTAAAGGGAAACACATTAAAGCACATTTATATCTGCTTGGTGTCAGCATGTAGGCAACAAAAATGCATTATGCCCAAAAAATGCTTTCTATTATGTGTAATAACAACTATATTATACATCACAATGATGGGCATTACTGTGGTGTCACTGCCGTAGCTTTCAACATTAACATTATGGAAAAACGGACTCTTTCTGAGTAACTTAAGCTTAAAAATGCTTGATGGAAAACAATATTCATCAGTGAATTCATGTCACTCCCAAATGAATTTTATTTATCAATAATGCATAAACGTGCATAATGTAGGTAAGTCCAAGATTTTTCCCTTTCCCTTTTATACTTGGGAGATATGTGGCAACTTCATTTACCATGAATGAGTTGTTTTGGTGTTATAGTGAGCTACTTGGTGTTGTTGTTAATTACAGCGTGACTTCGAGTCTAAGAAGAGCCATGTGTGAAAAGGAACAGAGAGGCTGTGCCAAAAACACATCATGCTCCTTATAGTGCCCATAACTCATAGTGTCCGTAATAAAACAAAACAAACAGACAGAAACAACTGCTCTACAAGTTTCGGCGCCCAGTCTTTGTTCATACCCCAGTTGTATTAACTGCCTGGAAATTACTTCTTCACCATAGTCTGTTATAGCACAGAGTGTCTGCAAATGGCAATAGCAAAATTCAAATATGGATCATTTCAAGGGAACTTATATGGATTCAAATATGAGTAAGTTCAAGGAAGGTACGGTGACTATTTGATAGCAAAGATATTTGATTGATCACAGCTGAGTTCCCTAAGGCCTTTGTATTTGAAAGAGGCAGGCTTGAGAGTCTATGAATGTCAGTCCCTGTTCTTGTTCTATTACTAACAAGCTGGGTGGCTTTGCACGTTGACTCAACCTCTCTGAATCTCAATTTCCTCTTTTGTATCATGCAGATGATGTGACCCAGTTCATAGGTTTTTGTTAGACTAAGTAGAATACATATATAAATGAATACATACATACATAAATATATACAAAATTCATCCAGAGACTATTTGGCTCAATAAATTGTAGCTCATCTCCTCAGTCTTGGTTCCTAAAGCTAATAATTCCTAAAGACAATAGTGCTACTTTTGCTGTCTTTATTGACTTTAGTGGCGGAATTTGAAATTTTCTGCTCTTCTCCCAGGCAAAGAGTATTTTGTAGTTGGTTCGTTTTTCTGCTTTGATTTTTCACTCACTGGTTGGAGGAAGGTCAGATGCCCTTGTGTGAAAGAAGTTGTAGCCTTTACTATTGTAAAGGTGTCCATCGCTCTCCAATGACTCTGGCATTGACTGGGTTATGAGCAGAACTTGGATCCTATCATCCTGTAGGCTTCAGAAGCAGCTCAATGCCACCCCGACCTTGTCCCCTTTGGCCATCAGTCCTTTGACTTGACAAACTACCCTTCTTCAGCCTCTACTGTCCTAGCTTCTATCTTCTATCTTGGAAATGAATTCCCTTTGGGTTCTTCACATAAATTATCATCCAAGCCAGGACGATCTTGAGAGTGAAAGAGGGCGCTATTACTAATTATGTCAATACTAAACACATGAACAAGAACTCTACTCAGCAAACTGAGCTGTGTAGGCTCTCTGCTTAGAGTCCATAGACTCTGATAGATCAACTAAATTATCTAGTTTCAGCACTATGTATGAGCCACAGGACGAATAAAAAAGGGTATAAAGCAAGGTTCTAATCCTTGGACAGTTAAACAAATATGACAGAGTAAATATTGTAAGCTATAACGTGATATACAGTCACATCTGTAGATATATGTACTTTGGCAGCAAAAAATCTAGTTCTATCAGAGAAGGCAGGAAGTAATTTTTGAGTCAAATATTGAGGGAATAGTGACCATGAATTGACAGAAAGATGGTTTTTAGGAGAGTGAACTTTAATGAAGGAGAAGAGAAATAAAGTTGTGTTAGTCTCCGCTCAGCTTCATTTGGGAAAATTCTAAATATTTACCAATTTTCACAACGGTGTTGTCACTACCCCCATCCCAATGTAAAGCATTGGCTCTTATTTTAGAAAAACAAATCAAACTGTCAGAAGAGAAGTTCTTCCTTTTTGTTCTCCCTAACTATATAGAAATAATTTATACTGAGGCGTATCTCCTTTTCAGTCCCATAGAAAAATCTGCCTCTTCTTTAGTTCATGACTTTTCCCTGGGCTTTCAAATCTATCCCCTTCTCATCTCTTCCACATCTGCTATATCGTTTATTTACCTTCTCCTTTCTATTTTTAGCTTCTCCTTTTACTGGATCATTCCTTCTAAGTCCTTCTCTGCTGTCTATAAATGTGCCTAAGTATCTCCCTCCTTATATGTACATAAAAGAATCCCTTCACTGCCCATGCATTTTCTCTAATTAATGTCTTATTACTCTTCATGGCTATGCTCTTTAAAGAATATTTTTTCTATAGATCTCTGTATTTCCTCCACATTTTACTTCCAAGCAGCCCAGCCCATTGTCCACCATACTATAGAAACTGCTCTGGAAAATATCTCTAATGCACACCTAACGGCTAAACCAAGCTACTCTTCATCTGTTCTCGATTACTGTGTGGCTCTCAGCACCATGACCACCACCCTCTTCTTGAGATTCATCTCAATTATTTCTCAGTTACTCTTGTTCTCTCTTGATCACTTCTTTTCAATCCTCTTCACGCATTCTTATGTCTGCTCAGGTCTAAATGCTCTCTGGTAGTTTGTCTTTACCCTACTCCCCATCTCACTCTATATACTTCCTCTTATTTCTTCTCTGAACTTCAGCTACCACCTATATTCTGGTAAGTCCCAAACAAGCATCTGTAGCCTCGATCTCTCTTGAGTGCCAGAGCTTTATCTCCAACTATCAACTGGCTCTCTCCACCTGGATGTCTAGAGGCCCTTCACAAGCAGAATGACAGTTCCTCCCGAGTCCCTCTCCCAAGTGAATGGCATCAGTTTCACTGAGGCAGCTTAGCTAGATCTAGGGAATAGTTTTTAATATATTTTCCCCTTCATTCTCTCAAGCCATTTAACATATCCTACAGCTTCTATGCCTCTAGCCTCTTGAGTATCAACTCCCACCTCCCTCCAGCCCCAGTCCATTTCAGTGGTTACTCTTTTAGTTTAAAATCTCATCATTTCTTGTTTGGATTCTCGAAACAAATGCTCTGCCAGCCCTGCCACTCTCAGATCCATCTCCCACATATCTTCAGAGATCTCCATAGAACTGCCCAGCTTAAAGATTTATATTTATATTTATTATATATAATATAAATTTATTTATATTTTTCATTTTTTGAGGAATATTTTCCCTGAGCTAATATGCACGCCAGTCTTCCTCTATTTTGTATGTGGGACTCCACCACAGTGTGGCTTGATGGGCAATGTGTAGGGCCACGCCCGGGATCCAAATCTGTGAAGCCCAGGCTGCTGAAGTGGGGCACATGAACTTAACCACTACTGCACTGGGCCTGCCCTTGAAGATCCTACTTATTAAAAAAAAAGTCTAAGATCCCAGCTGTATTTGTTTCCCGAGACTGTGTAACAAATTACCACAAACTTGGTGACTTAAAACAGCAGAAATTTATTCTCAGTGTTCTGGAGGCCAAAAGTCTGAACTCCAGATGTTGGCAGGGCCATGCTCCCTCCAGAGGCTCTAGGGGAAATCCTCTCTAGCCTCCTCCAGAGGATTGAAAAGAAGTGATCAAGAGAGAACAAGAGTAACTGAGAAATAATTGAGATGAATCTCAAGAAGAGGGTGGTGGTCATGGTGCTGAGAGCCACACAGTAATTGTTCCTTGCCTCGTGGCTGCATCACTCTAATCTCTGCCTCTATGGGCACACAGCCTTCCCTTCTGTCTGTCAAATCTCCTAAGTGTGTCTTTTATAAGGACGCTTGTTATTGGATTCAGAGACCACCTGGAAATCTAGGACGATCTCTTCACATCAATATTCTTAACTTAATTACATATGCAAAGATCTTTCTTCCAATCACATTTTCTGGGAATTAAGACATGGATATAACTTTTAGTGGGCTGCCATTCAACCCACTATACTAGCTTATAAGAAAAAACTTCAAACTCCTTCATGTAGTATCAAAAGTCCTCCATCTAAATATGGACTCTACTGAATCCCTTGGACATTACGCTTAGCCATGCTGAACCGCTTGCCATTTCCAGAGTGCTACTTCCTATTCTTCCCTCAGGCCCTCTGCTCACTGCTTGTCTGCAAGCATTCGCTTCACTATTTTCCTGCCTACAAAATGCAATGCATCTTTAAGACTCAGTTCAAGTATCGTTTCCTTTATGAAATGTGTCCTGAGCCTGCTTCACCCTCTATCATCACTGAGTTCTCCTCCTTCCATTGTGATATTATTGTAACCACATGGACTTTTATTACACTGACATTTTGAAGCTTATTTGTAACTATATCTGGACCCTCCCACCCTCAATCCTCTCCCTTCATCCTCACCAGCTTGTGCTTTTTTAAAATTTACATCTCATAGAGTTCCCATCTCCAGAGTCTAGTGTGGCACTTGGCATATAGTAGGCTTTTAGTAAAAGATTGGTGAATAATGTTGGCAACTGTGTACCTAAGGAGTACTGGTCACTGTGCAGGGTATTTAGGTATGAGATAATATTTGTTGTAATCCTCACAACAAGACTGTAAGGCAAGTATTCCTAGCCCAATTTTGAAAGTGAAAAACTAAGACTTAGAGTAGTAAATAGCTTACCCAAGATCATAGAGAAAATAATGGGCAAAATTAATATTTGAACTAATGTCTATCCAACTTAAGCCAATGTTATTTTCACTTAAAGATGTTGATCATCTAAACATTATTATTAGAAATATGTGTGAAATATTGAAGTTGGTCAAGTAGGTTTTTGTCATTGTAGAAATCTGAAATGTAGATAGAAACTTCACTTGTTCAAAAAATATTTTTGGGTTGCCTACTATTTGCCAGGTATTATTCCAGCACCGTGGATATAGTTATGAATAAATAAGTTGAAATCCTTACTCTTACAGAGTTTAGTTTAGTGGGAGAGAGAGGGACAAATAAAGCTCAAGCTGTGATAAATGCTAAGGAGAAGAAAATGAATCAGAGTAAGAGGATAGAGTGATGCAGTGGTCCTTTTTTAAGAGGGTCCTCAGCAAAAGCCTGTCTGATCAGGTGCCATTTGAGCCAAGTTGTGAATGAAGTAATGGAAAGGAACAGTCTCGAGGTGACTGAGAAATGACCTCTCTGGGCCAAGAACAACGAGTGCAAAGGTCTCGCATCAGGAAGCTCTGGACAGCATCAGGAAGTCAAGGACAGCAAGGAGGCCAGTGTGGATAGAGTGGAATAATCAATGGGGAGAGTGTGTGAGATCCATCCCAGAGGGAGTAGTTGGGCCACATTCTATAGGTCTTATCAGATATTAGATTTCTCAGTGAGTGAGATGGGAAAACATGAGTGATTTCTGAGCAGTGCAATTATGATGACTCGGGTCTTAAAAGGTCGTTCAGGCTGTTGCGCATGGCAGTGTGAGAGGATGAAGGAAGCATTCAGATAGTTGGGGTCAATAGTGATGATGTCTTCAAGTGGCATGGAGGTAGAGGAATTGGGAGGAATTAATGTGCTTCTGTATATGTACGGAAGCTAGAGACAAGAAAATGTGCTGTGGAGCTGGGGCATAAAAGAAGCAGCAGGTTGCAGGGTGACCCTAAGATCTGGGGAGTCTTTGGCTTCTGCATGTTATCTCAAGTCATGAGAATGAGAAAGGTAACCTGTGGTGAGCAATGAGTCCTTGTGAAACTCCCACACGTATAATAGTGTTTATAGACTCCTACAATTATAACCAACAGAAATACAATGTGAGCCAGTATGAGCCACATGTGTATTCTTAAACTTTCTAGTAGCCACATTAAAGTCAAAAGAAATACATATTAATGTGTATTTTGCTTATCCCAATATGACCAAAATATTATTTCAACATTAATCAATATAAAATATAATTATCATCATTATTTATAGATTCTGTATTAGTAAATTCACCTACCAGCTAAAATTTATTTGTAAAATCAATATGCACAGCAGTGTTACACATTTGTAGACATGCATGGTAAAAAGTTAAGTCACCTGACACGCATATTCCCAGCTGAGGTCAAACAAGACGATGCTCTGCCTTCCTATTTCAACTCTCAGATTGTAAAACAAGCGTCCTTTGGCGTTATAGCCAGTGCCACATATTTCTGCTTTTTCTTGGTGATTTCACTGTTTAAAATGGCCCCCAAGCTAAGTGCTGAAGTTCTGTCTAGTGTGGTAAGAATAAGAGGCTGTGACATGCATTGTGAAGCAAATACATGTGTTAGACAAGCTTCTTTCAGGCATGGGTTATAGTTCCCTTGGCTCTGAGTTTAGTGTTAATGAGTCAACAATATACATTATATAGGTGTCTTTAAACAGAAACAAACATAACACAAGCTTATGTATTGATCAGTAGATGAAAGTGTTGTGACCATAGGATCACACGAACCTAACCCTGTATTCATCCTGAGAGCAATGGTTCAGTATTTGCTAATTTAGTGTTCCCAGAGATTTTACAGAATGTTACTATCACAAATAATGAGAATGAACTGATTTTTGCATACTAAGTTTTCAAATTCTGATGTGTATTTTACATTTACAACATATTTTAATTCAAACTAGCTACAATTCAGGTGCTCAACAGTCACATGTGGTTAATGACTACCATTGTGGACAGCAGAGATTTAGAACTAAGGTAGAGGAGAAGGAAAAGGCATAAAACATTAAAAGGAAATGGTCAGAGATTAAGAGAAGGAAAATCAGAAAAGTCTGATGGTGTGGAAGAAGACGTGAAATGAGAAGTTGCACAAAGAGAAAGTTTCACTCACGTGGAAAGCTACTGAGACATCAAGGACAGCGTGTGTTTTATTTCTGAGAACATGGACTTCATTACTTATCTTAGCAGGTGATATATGGTTCAAAAATGGTGCCTGAGGGGCTGGCCTGGTGGTGTAGTTGTTAAGTTCACCCACTCTGCTGCGGTGGCCCAGGGTTCGCAGGTCTGGCTGGTTGCGGACCTACTCACCACTCATCAACCATGCTGTGGTGGCGTCCCATATACAAAATAGAAGAAGCTGGACACAGATGTTAGCCATGGCCAATCTTTCTCACATACACACACAAAATGGTGCCTGAGACTAGGTGAAATCATGTTAGGGGCTGGGGAAGTGGAGAAAGTGTATAGAAAACCCTTTTGCAAAGCTTGGCTCTGAAGAAGAGCTTAGATGCAGATTTTATACTCGAAAAGGTATTATGAGCACAAACACCTAAAAGTGTAGGGAATCGCTGACATATTTGTGAAACCAGCTGAGAAGAAACTGCTAGAGCTTTTATTTTTTTTTCTACAAGGAAAAATCTACCAACTGCCCATTTTTTATTTGGGCAGGAATGCAGTCATAATACATAGCAACACTGTTGTGCAAATTGCAGCGTGGAAAACGAAATTCAAATGTAGTTAGCCGCGTTGTGGCAGGGCTTTATTGGTACAGAAAAGAGCTCTCTTTCTTCCTCTCTGTGATTATAAAGTGATTCCTCCATGGTAATAGAATTGGGCTGATTCTAAATTTGCCAACTTCACTTAGCAGGATGATTGGAAGCAAACAACTTAAAAAAAATTGTTGCCTTTGGTTGTTTTTGATTTCTGTTTGTGGCATGCTTCATGTCAGTGTTTTTGTATGCAAGCATTATGGCACTGTCGACCTGAACACGAAAAAATAAAAGTTCACATGGAAAGTCTTATAAGTATTATGTTGGCCAATACTAGTGTCTTTTGGTGACTAAGTCTTAATTTTGAGAGGATGAGGCTTTCCAGAGCCATTGGTTTCTGGAGGGTCCCTGGAGACTGAGAAGCCCCCAGAGTACCATTTCCTCATCTTATTAACTACTCTGTAGAATTATTTCCCCAACGTGTTTTCAAATGGGAAAACAAATATTTGAAGTTATACAGCCAACTCAGACTTCTACTTTCTCCATTTTGAATGTGAGTAGAAAGATATTTCAAGGAGGGAACTATTTTTCTGCTTGATAAATAAGAATGCCACATTTTCACCATTTGAAGAAAGAATATAAACATAAATTCTTATCGTGTTTCAGAAGTAGTGAGTGTAAAACAAGGCATGAGAAATAGTGTAATTTCCTTACTAGATAATAAATACAAAAGAGCTCTCCTAAAATGTAGATATTGGTTTGTTTAGTTGTTTAACAATGCAAAGGTTATTCTCTTATGCTGGGTAGGAAAATCTCTTCTGTGAGATACCACATGCTGTCCCCAGTCTTTCTTGGGGAGAAACTTTGAGACTGAGAGGATGAGGCTCTGGGCCTGTGTGAATGGGTGTCTATGCTTCCTAAAAGAATGAAATGATTCGGAACCTGTGAGGGAAATGAAAATGGGAAAGACAGTGATTTTTCTGGGCACGGTGTAACTTCCAGCAGAGGATATTCCAGACCAATAAAAAATTTGAACCTACTAATCATAAGTAAATGCCTTATATGAACTTGACAAAGACCTAGTTTTGAATATATCAGAGTCAAAATAGAATCAATGCATGGTGGACAGGTTAATAGTTGACATCAGCATTACACAAATAAATTTATTCACTTATACTTCACATTTCTTTTTATAATATGATTTGGGATACCTTACAATAATGGAAACAAGTAAAATAAAATGTAGGGAAAAAAGGAAAGTAAACTGTGAGGGGAGAAATTTTAATGGTTTTATTATACTCACAATTAGAAATTTAAAAATCTCATTAGTGCTCCAAGAAAGATAAATGTGTTCTTGATTCTACAGGACAATGTCTTCACCAGGGCACAGCCAAAAGTGACTTTAATAGGAATCTTCCTTTCAACTGACTTGAATGAAAGTTGAAAGAAAGAAGGAAGCATAACAAGAAATCCATGTCCATAGAAGGAAAATGAACGTGGTCTAAGTTCACAGCTTTTAACCATCTCATCTACTGATGGGACTTCAAAAATCCATAATAGGGGAAGCATACCTTTGTCTCTAGCCCGTTTCCAGGTGTTCTCAAACTTTTTCCCCCTTATTTTATTGCCTCTAATGTGTTCAGTAATTGCTTTGGGATTCTCTATTAAACAACAACAACAAAAAAATCAATGGGAAGATTTCATAACAGTGTAGAAACAGCTGGTTCTAGGTTCCATTTTAGGTCCAAATTTAGTACCTACAAGATTCATGTTCTTTCCAGATCACTCAACTTTTCTGAAGTTAAGTTTTATTGCTTTTCAATTAGGGACAGTAAGAATGCTTATTTTACTTCCTTATTAAGTATTCCACTCATGTCCAATATGCAAATGTTCAGAAATAAGCAAGTGTTAACAGGTTCCCTCCTCTATCCATTTCCCTTTCCATGGGCAAAGACAATGTCAGGAATGTGTTTGAGTACATAAAGGACTACAGTAAGATTCATGAGTATCTTAAGGGAAACCCTAATTTGATGAATATTCTGGAAATGTAATTATGGGAATTAAGAGTTTCACAGATACTATATGTACCAATCTGAGGAGAAGGGGGAGAAGGCAAAAAGAGACTAAACCAGACAACATGAGGACTTTAGGAGGAAAAAAGTGAAAGGGATGAAGAAAAGTCAAAGGTAGTAGGAAGGTAGAATAAGAATTTCCATAGACAGAGGATCATTTGAACTGATTATCCGTTTGTTTATTCTTTCAAACAACACATATTCACTGAGGTTCTATGTTATAGGTTAGTCCTGGATGTGTCAGAAACACACAAACATTGATTGGAATTAGCAACTGCTGTTGTCTCAATTCATATTAATTGCTCAGATTTTCCTATATGAACATATAGCACATAACGAAGTGGTATTTGAATAAACATTAAGGGATAAGTTCATGCACTCGGAAAATCATTAATGCTAATATCAAGACTCGCTGAACTTCTCTGTCATGATTTCCTTTGCTGTATTTATTGATGACGCCAATCTTGGACCATTGTAAGAATTCTCTTAGACTATTTTAAGCCGATGCATTAGCTTAATCTTCTTCAGCCTCTGAATTCACCATTCTGAGTTTATTCAAAATGGTAGCTTATAGTGCCAACATTGGTTGTTCCAGCAACCTCTCTTCTGCAGCTACAGCAAAACTATTATGACTTCTGATGAACACAATTCACCAGGATTTTGAAATATTTGCTAATGACACTTTTCTGAAAATGCAGTGTGCCAACACAAAACAGATGGAATTAAATGCAATTCTGCTTTACTCCTCTTGTGATAAGACAAAAAAGTGGGATAGAGCACCAAGAAGTTCCATAAAACTGGCTATATTATTATAGAACAAAAATCTGAAGCAATTAATGAAGCACTCAGTAGAGCAAATCCATTGTAGTATACGCAGAGTAGAGCCTACGAGTAGTATGAAGCTGCTAGAAAATGCACAATGGATGACGGAGAACAGATGGGGCTGGGAAGTCAAAGGAAGAGACCATTAGCAACATTTGAAGGCTTACGAGACATAGCTGGAAATTGATTACATCACACCATAAACCCACTCAAATGGTTTACATGGAATTTGTGTAGATTCTTTTAACATATATTTGAATTTGTTAGGAGTGTATTTTCTGTTTTCACAGCCTCCTGGATTCTCTCAGATCACTGAAATATAATTTTATACACTGAAGACAAACTGCTAAATGTTCTGAATATCACCTTGATATTTAGAAAGAGTTTACATTCTTCCATAGTGTTTAGTGAATCTAAAATAGACCCATACGAAAATGCTATATAAGTTTATTTTATTTAGTTGCATTAACTTTTGATGAAAACTGGCCTTTCAATTTCAGGTGCAACCATATGTGAATTAAATGAGTATTATATATCTCACACCACCTTGAAATTTAATGTTCCTGCTTTAGTCACAAGTTTACCATCGCCTTTTGACTTAGAGTCAGGTCTTCATGTGTTCCACGTGAGCAGCTAAGAGTGCATTGATGCATTTGACTGGAAACAAGAAAAACAACTGAATTGAGAGAGAGAAAAAAAAATGCCAATTGATTTCCACCCATGGTGATTATAAGCTCTTTCTTACTTTGGGCAATTGCTGCACAAAGTTAATCATCCTTTAACAATAATCAAAATATTAATCTTTTTCACATGTTAATGATGTTTGCAGCGTGTTTTAAGGAAGTCAATAAAGTCTTGTGAAATTGTTTCACCATTTCTTTAGAAGCCTATAGTTTCCTCTTTAATGCTCCTCATTCTGAAGTGGCTGGCTGCCTCGTCATTGAATTTCCACCTCTTTTGCCTTTGCTGGATTTAGTCAGTACCAGCCAGACCTCTAATGTTATTTTAATGTTGGAGGGGGGGTTGGTTTAATTCAAATATATTTTCATTTTAAAGTTATAATGACTAAGTACACCTGCTCACTTTAAAAATTAGCACCTAGTTAGGCAGTTTTCAATAGCCTAATCATCTTTTGATTGTCTCTACTTGTATCATAGGCAGTTCACCTGCTCTTCATCTAAACTTAAATGTTTCCTGTTTACACGTCTGAAAACACTGAAAGATGATAATATTTAGAAAACAAAGAAAACTGAAACCTACATTCAAATGCATTATTTATATAATTATCCTGTAATTAAAGTAATTATAGTTTGTGAAAAACTAGAGTTTTTTTTTTAATTTTCATTTAGATTTCTCATGGGATAAGCTGTGAACATGTAAAAAGCCTACACCCACACTCACACACACACGCATACACTCACAAGTTATCAGTGATGTTATCTGCACAATAAATAAAATGTTACTTACAGATTTAGGGATTTGAAATCTGTTATTTCTTTCCTGAAACAAATATACCTGGAAAGCTATTCAGTGAGTTAATCCTGTAGAAGGGATTATCCAGCCTGAACTTTGGGAAATCTTTAATCCTCTATAGTTTCAACAGCAGCTAGAAGAAAATGCCCCAGTTATACCTTGCTGAGCTATACACTGGTGCTAGGAATAGTTGCTCATGCCATATAAACGATGATTCTCTAGCATTTCCTGTAAGATTGGGACATTGTCAGATAAGGCCATGAGACACGAGTGTGCTTGAGGGTGTTCAGAGGAAATGCAGAATTTTCAAAGAGACCCTGACAAGCACTCACAGTTGGATTTTCATTATCTTCAATGAGGAGCCGTATCAGTCATTTTTTTGCTATATAGTGCCATCCGCATTACTGCTTTTTATATAATTTCAAAGTGGACAGCACAGTTTGTGTCCAGTTTTTCATTCTAAATATCTTATTCAGTAGTTATTCTTCTTTTTTATACCTTTAAACAGAATTTTTTTTTTTAGCCACAGTGAGATCACATCACACTTTGGGAGCATTAGCTTGAAAGTGAGCTAATATACCTGGCTCTTAGACCATCTTCAGAGGCTCCTTTAGAGAAATACTTGGAATTGAATCACAAAAGTTTTATGTTCTCTTTTTTTGATCAAGTTTTCTGGGAAGAAGTGAAAAGTACTCAGAATATCTTCATGCAGTTTTCACAGAGATTCCATATTCTTTTTTTAAAAAATGTATTTAATTTTTTATTGAGGTAATATAGGTTTATAACATTATATAAATTTCAGGTGTATATCATTACATTTTGATTTCAGTGTAACCTACATAGTGTTCACCATCCAAGGTCTAATTGCAATCTGTCACCATACACGTGCCCCTTTACCTCTTTCACCCCCTGCCCAAACTTCCCCTCTGATAATTACTCATCTATTCTCTGTATCTGTGTGTTTGTTGTTGTTGTTATTTTTATCTTCTAGATGCGAATGAAATCATACAGTATTTGGCTTTCTCTGTTTGACTTACTTTGCTTAGCACATTGCCATCAAGGTCCATCCACATTGTCAGGAATGATAAAATTTCATCTTTTTATTGCTGAATAGTATTCCATTGTATATATCTACTACATCTTTATCCATTCATCCATTGATAGGGCACTTAGGTTTTTTCCAAGTCTTGGCTATTGTTAATAAGGCTGCAAGGAGCATAGGGGTGCATATATTTTTTCAAATTAGTGTTTCCATGTTCTTTGGATAAATACTCAGAAGTGGAATAACTGGATCAGAGGGTAGTTCTATTCTTAATGTTTTGAGGAATCTCCATACTGTTTCCATAGTGGCTGCACCAGTTTGCATTCTCATCAGCAGTTTATGAGGGCTCCCTTTTCTCCACATCCTCTCCAACACTTACTTCTTGTCTTTTTAATAATAGCCATTTAGATGGTGTGAGGTGATGTCTCATTGTAATTTTGATTTGCATTTCCCTAATAATTAGTGATGTTGAGCAACTTTTCATGTGCTTGTTGGCCATATGTATTTCTTCTTTGGAAAAGTGACTGTATAGATTCCCTGCCCATTTTTTAATTGGGTTGCTATGTTTTTGTTGTTGAATTGTATGAGTTCTTTATATATTTTGGATATTAATCCCTTATCAGATATATGATTTGCAAATATCTTCTCTCAGTTGTTAGGTTGTCTTTCATTTTGTTGATGGTTTCCTTTTGTGTGCAGAAGCTTTTTGGTTTGATGTAGTCCTATTTGTTTATTTTTTCTTTTCTGAGGAGACATGATATTCAAAATGATACTGCTAAAACTGCTGTAAAAGAGCATACTGCCTATGTTTTCTTCTAGGAGTTTATGGTTTTAGGTCTTACATTCAAGTCTTCAATCCATTTTGAGTTAATTTCTCTGTATGGTGTAAGATAATGGTCTACTTTCATTCTTACATGCATGTGGCTGTCCAGTTTTCCCAGCACTATTTATTGAAGAGAGTTTTCTTTCTTCATTGTATGTTCTTGGCTCCTTTGTGGAAAATTAGCTGTCCATAGATGTGTGGGTTTATTGCTGGGCTCTTAATTGTGTTCCATTGATCTGTGTGTGTGTTTTTGTGCCAGTACTATGCTGTTCTGATAACAATAGCTTTGTAGTATATTTTGAAATCAGGGAGTGTGATACCTCCAGTTTTGTTTTTTCCCGCAGGATTGCTTTGGCTATTCGAGGTCTTTTGTTGTTCCATATAAATTTTAGGATTCTTTGCTCTGTTTCTGTGAAAAATGTCATTGAGACTTTTCTAGGGATCATACTGAATCTGTAGATTGCTTTGGGAAGTATGGATTTTAACTATGTTAATTCTTTGCATCCATGAGAGCAAAATATCTTTCCATTTCTTTGTGTCTTCTTCAATTTCTTCCAACAATGTTTTACTGTTTTCACCATACAGGTCTTTCATCTCTTTGGATAAATTCATTCCTACTATTTTATTCTTTTTGTTGAGATTGAAACTGAGATTGTATTTTTGATTTCTCTTCCTTCTATTTCATTTTTAGTATATAGAAATGCAACTGATTTTTGTATGCTGATTTTGTACCCTACAATTTCACTGTATTCCTTTATTACTTCTAATAGTTTTTTGGTGGATTCTTTAGGGTTTAGTATATATAAAATTATGTCATCTGCAGATTGGGACAGTTTTACTTTTCCCTTTCCAATATGAATCCTTTTTATTTCTTTTTCTTGCCTAATTTATCTGGTTAGGACTTCCAGTAGTATATTATCTAAGACTGGTAAAAGTGGGCATCCTTGTCTGCTTCCTGTTCTTAAAGGGATAGTTTTCAGTTTTTCACCACTAAGCATGATATTAGCTGTGGGTTTCTCATATATGGCCTTTATTAGGTTGAGGTACTTTCTTTCCTATATGCATTTTATTCAGAGTTTTTATCATGAATTGATGCTGTATCTTCTCAAATGCTTTCCCTGCATCCATTGAGATGATCATGTGATTTTTATTCTTAATTTTCTTAATGTGGTGTGTCCTGTTGTTTGATTAGTGGATGTTGAACCATCCCTGCATCCCTGGAATAAATCCCGCTTGATCATGGTGTAAGATCCTTTTGATGCACTGTTGTATTTGATTTACTAATATTCTGTTGAAGATTTTTGCATCTATGTTCCTCAGTGATAGTGGCCTGTAATTTTCTTTTTTTGTGTTGTCCTTGTCTGGTTTCCACATCAGGGTAATGTTGGCCACATAGAATAAGATAGGAAGCATCCCCTCCTTTTGAAGTTTTTGGGAAAGTCTGAGAATGGTAGGTATTAAATCTTCTTTGAATGTTCAGTAGAGTTCACCAGGAAGCCATTTGGTCGTGGGTTTTTTTTTTTTTTTTTTGAGAGAGGTTTTTGATTACTGTTTCAATCTCCTTACTAGTGATTGGTCTACTCAGATTCTCTATTTCTTCTTGATGCAGTTTTGGAAAGTTGTAGAATTCTAAAAATTTATGCATTTCTTCTAAATTATACAATTTGTTGGCATATAGCTTTTCATAGCATTCTTTTATAATCCTTTGTATTTCTGTGGTATCCATCGTAATTTCTCCTCTTTCATTTCTGATTTTATTCATTTGAGACTTCTCTCTTTTTTTCATGGTAAGTCTAGCTAAAAGTTGTCAATTTTGTATATCTTTTCAAAGAACTAGCTCTTAGCTTTATTGATCTTTTCTATTGTCTTTTTAAGCTCTATTTCATTTATTTCCACTCTGATTTTTATTTCCTTTCTTCTACTGATTGTGGGCTTCATTTGTTCTTCTTTTTCTAATTCCTTTAGGTGTACTGTTAGGTTGTTTATTTGAGATTTTTCTTGTTTCTTGAGGTAGGCTTGTATTAGATAAACTTCCCTCTTAGTACCACTTTTGCTGCATCCCATAGATTTTGGGATGTTGTATTTTCATTTTCATTTGTCACCAGGTGTTTTTTTCATTTCTTTTTTGATTTCTGCATTGACCCAATAGTTGTTCAGTAACACATTCTTTAATCTCCACATATTTGTGACTTTTCCAGCTTTCTTATTGTAATTGATTTCTAGTTTCATACCATTGTCACCAGAAAAGATGCTTGATATTATTTCAATCTTTTCAAATTTATTGAGACTTCGTTTTGTGCCCTAATTTATGATCTATCCCAGAGAATGTCCCATATGAATTCAAAAAGAATGTATATTCTGCACTTTTGGGATGGAATCTTACGTATACATCTGTTAAGTCTGTCTGGTCTAACGTGTTACTTAAGGCCAATGTTTCCTTGTTGATTTTCTGTCTGAATGATCTATTCATTGATGTAAAAGCGGTGTTAAATTCTCCTACTATTATTGCGTTCTTGTCAATTTCTCCTTTTATGTTTGTTAATATTTGCTTTATGTATTTAGGTGCTCCTATGTTGGGCACATAGATATTTACAAGTGTTATATTCCCTTGTTGGATTTTTCCCTTTATCATTATGTAATGCCCTTCCTTGTCCCTTGTTATAGTTTTCCTTTAAAGTCTACTTTGTATGATATAAGTATTGCTACTCTAGCTTTCTTTTCATTTCCATTTTCATGGAATATCTTTTTACATCCCTTCATTTTCACTTTGTGAGTGTCTTTAGGTCTGAAGTGTGTCTCTTGTATGCAGCATATATAGGAACCTTGTGTTTTTTTCTATTCAGCCACCCTATATTTTTTTATTGGAGCATTTAGTCCATTTATATTTAAACTAAATGTTGATAAGTATGTACTTACCACCATTTTGTTACTGTTTTTCTGGATGTTTGCCAGTTCTTCTCTTCTCCTTTCTTCTCTTGCTCTCTTCCCTTGTGATTTGATGGCTTTCTTTAATATTAAGTTTGGGTTCCTTTCTCTTTATTTTTCATGTATTTATCACAGGTTTTTGGTTTGTGGTTACCAAGAGGTTCAGATATAATAACCTAAATAAATAGCAATCTATATTAAGTTTATGGTCTCTTAAGCTCAACTGCTTACTAAAATCCCTACACTTTTACTCCCCATACCACAGTTTATGTTTTTGATATCATATTTTACTGCCTTTATTTTTATGTAGGCCTTAACTTCTTATCATAGATATAGATTATTTTAGTACTTTTGTTTTTTGACCTTCATACCTACTTTATAGGTGGTTGTTCCACTATCTTTTCTGTATATTTGCCTTTACCAGTGATATTTTTTCTTTGATAATTTTATTATTCCTATTTGTGGCCTTTTCTTTTCCACTTAAATATGTCCCTTTAACATTTCTTGTAAGGTCAGTTTAATGGTGATGAATTTCTTAATTTTTTGCTTTTGGAAAGCTCATGATCTCTCTTTCAATTCTGAATGATAACCTTGCCAGGCAGAGTATTTTAGACTGTTGGTTTTCTCCTTTCAGCACTTTGAGTATATTGTGCCACTCCCTTCTAGCCTGTAGGGTTTCTCCTGAAAACGTCAGCTGGTAGCCTTATGGGGTTTGCTTTGTATGTTACTTGTTGCTTTTCTCTTGCAACTTTTAGGATTCTCTCTTTATCTTTAATTCTTGACATTTTAAGTATAATGTGTCTTGGTGTACACCTCTTTGGGTTCATCTTGTTGGGTGTTCTCTGTGTGTCCTGTACCTGGATGTCTGTTTCCTTGCTCAGGTTAGGAAAATTTTCAGCTATTATTTCTTCAAATAATTCTCTGACCCCTTGTCTCTCTCGTCTTCCGGGATACATATAACATGGATGTTACTATGCTTGATGTTGTCCCAGATGTCCCTTAGACTGTCTTCATTCCTTTTTATTCTTTTTTCTTTTTTCCATTCAGCATGGGTGATTTCCTCTGCTCTTTCATCCAGATCACTGATCTGTTCCACTGTCTCAACTATTCTGCTGTTGATTCCCTCTAGTGAATTTTTCATTTTCATTACTGTACTCTTCAGCTCTGATTGGTTCTTTTTATATTTTCTAGTTCTTTATTGAAGTTCTCTCTGTGTTCATCAATTCTCCCCAGATCATTGAGCATCCTTATGACTATTAGTTTGTACTCTGTATCAGATACATTGTTTGTCTCTGTTTTATTTAGTTCTTTTTCTGAGGATTTGTCCTGTGCCCTTATTTGGAATGTATTTCTTTGTCTCCTCATTTAGGCTACTTGTCTGTTCTTATGTCTATGTATTAGGTGTAGCAGCTACATCTCCCAATCTTGGAAATGCATCCTTATGTAAGAGTTGCCTTATGGGGCCCAGCAGCATGCTCTCCTCTCATCACTCGTGTCACATACTTCATGGGTGTCCTTTGTGTGGGCTGCATGTGTCCTTCTGTTGTGGTGGGGTTGTAATTGCTGCAGGCACACAGGTTGGCTAGGCTGGCTCCTGGGCTAGCTGGTTAAGAGGTTCAGCCATGTGTGGCTGCTACAGGCACTTTATTTGTTGGGACAAGCCCCCAGCATGGCTGACTGTAAATGCACAGCTACTGCAGTTCTGCTGCTAAGTGAGTCAGGTCCCCTGTGTGGCTAGTTGCTAGACCTGGGGGCACAAAATTGCTGCAGGTCCCTGCTGCCCTCCCAGTGGTGTTTGGCTGCCTCTATGTTGGTGGGTGGGGCAGGCTTTAGGTAAGGCTAGCTGTGTGGTATAAAACTGTTGTCAGCTCACTTTTGGGTGGGGCAGGCCTCTGGTGAGAACTGGCTACACTGCCTTGAGGCACACAGCTGCCTCAGGAGTGCAGATGGCCAGAGAAGGCCCTAGGGGTGGCAGTAGACAACCTTTTCAGGCATTGGTAGATGGGGGAGATCCTCTGTGTGGCTGTTTGTGATGCCCAGAAACAGAAGTCTGCTGCAGGCTCACAAGGGCACTGTGGGCTCATTGCTTGTTGGGGCCAGTCCCCAGCATGGGCTTCCTACTGTGGCTGTTCTTAATTGCCTTACTCTACTGGGCAGGGCAGAACCCTACACTAACAGGCTAGAGGAAAGATTCCAATGGCATCTAATAGCTGTGTCATCATGACTGAACTAGGTCACAATAATGGCTGCCATCAGTGTCTCAGTCCCTGGGAGGTGGGCCCAGCTGGCTCCTGCCTCTCTGGGACAAGCTCTGAGCTTAGTAAGTGAGTCCTTTTTACCAACAGACTATGCTCTTTTCTATCTGGTGTTTTTGTGCTGGTTTCTGGATCAAGTGAGTCTTTGCATGGGCCCTTTAGGAGCAGGTTTCCCTGAAGTTCTATAGTTTTCCTGGGCGTATACCTAGTTGGTTTTCAAAGCCAGCGAGCCAGGTATTATGGGATCTCATCTCTCCTGTGCTAGGTCTAAGGGCTAGGGTGCCTATTGTGGAGCTGAAATTCCCCAGTCCTCTGGGAAAAGTTCTGTACCTTTGAAATAGCTCCTGGCTGCGGACCCCTATGGCTAGGGTGTGGATTTTTCCTCAGTGAGGTTGTATCTCTGCCTCTTCCACCCCTGTCTGTGTTAAATATTTCTTTTTGTTTTGAGGAAGATTAGCCTTGAGCTAATGTCCATCCCCATCTTCCTCTATTTTATATGTGGGATGCCTGCCACAGCATGGCTTGATAAGTGGTGTGTAGGTCCATGCCCAGGATCCAAATTGGCAAACCCCAGGCTGCTGAAGTGGAGTGTGTGAACTTAACCATTAGGCCACTGGGCCAACCCCATTGTGGAGGTTCTTTTTATCCAGTTGCCAGATTTCCCTCAGAGGAAATTGTTCTACAAGTATTTGTAGGTTTGCTGTGTCCATGGGAGGAGACAAGTTCAGGATCCTTCTACACTGCCACCTTCCAAATTTCTATCAAGAGATTCCATATTCCTACGTGTAACCCCATAATGCTTTCCAAATACCTGGCTTCGATTCTGCACCTAAGGACTTAGGTTGTCACTTTTGTTGGTTTTAAGACTAGATCATCACCATTGAAATTAAAGGGAAAATAGATGATGAAAAAAGCTCTACGTCTTTGATCTTTTCACTTTCAGGATATGTTAGTGATAATACCCCAGTGGCACCCAACTCCTGGAAAAGATTGTCCATGGGTTGCCCAATACCTAAAGTAGCAGTTACTGCTGTCACTCATTTCTTGATGTATTAACTTCAAAACTCCAGAAATAGCAAGAACAAGAAAGAAGAGGTGAAGCAACAACAACGCTACATTCCCAAACATCAACATTTTCTCAGATCAAAACCTCAAGACCTGAAATGTCAAGCAAAGATGAACATCCTTTTATAGAGTGTCAAACAAGTGGTAAATAAGAGGGTACGAGCCTGAATGTCATGATGGCTTGTTCTCAGATGTCCTGCATCTTGGACCTCTGGAATCATGCTGCCTGTAAGTCACCCCTTACACCCACACCCCTTGAACCATTCACTCATGCTGCTTTGAATGCTTTTCAGGTTAGATTACTGAACTCACAAGACCTTCTGTGAAAGCAACCTTTACCAGGAACCATTGGTATTATAAATGGTAGGAAAATGACAAGAGTGTTGAAGGGATACAACACCGTGTCGTGGAAAAACAAGCAAAAGGGACTGAAAATGTTTAACTTGGACAAGAGAATATTCAGACACTGAAGACGCTGATGAAGTTGAAGTGAGAATTTCTGTATCAGACTGTGCTAGATGATGTCTAAAGAATTGGATTTCGACTGCAGTATTCTATGCTTTTTTGAACAGCTTTTTAAGGAAGACAGAGTAGCACATAACGTTTGACACACAAAGTCTACCAGTTGGTTGGTATAATCTTGGCAAAGAAAAAAATTCAATAAATCCAAAAAGTTCCTTTCCCAAGAATACAGGTACTGTATATTCTCTGCATGAAGGAGAAAACTAAGAGGATGCTGGTGAAAGCACATCCACAGCAGAAACAATATTCTGGATAGCTGTCCTTAGGAAAGAAAGTATAATATGTGATATATTATTTTCTATAATTCAGAATAAAAATTTAGAAAACAGATATTTTGTTTTTGTGACAGATATGTGTTCATTCATTCATACATTCATACAACAAAATATATGGAGTGGCTTTTATGCATCAGACACTATAAATGTCCTGGGACTACAGCTGTGAACAAAACAAAGTCCCTGCCCTCAAGGAACGTACATTCTAGTAAAGGTAGATTCATAAAGAGATGAAGAGAGAGCCATTTAGATTGTATCACCGAGATACTGTTTACCAAATTCACGTCTCAGAAAATTTAAGCAGGATGGATTTTTCTAAAAGCATACTTTTATGTCATTATATATTCCATATTGACATACACTTTGCCCCCTCCATAATGTAAGAGAAAGAAATGGAACAAAAAATCACGGAACTATAAACTACATCTGGACATGCAGTGGTCAAAAAATATCTGTCTACATATTTGGTGCGATCCGTTTTTGTGTCGATCTCTTACAATTTCAATGAAAACACATACTGCGTCAGCCTGACCCTCCACTATAGCCTCAGAGACTAAGACAATTCCTGACACAGAGTTGATGGTCAATAAGTATTTGTTAAATTAATAAAAGGATGGATGGGTAAATGAACAGGAAGCACAAAATTAAAGTAAATGTCACCTAATTTTCTAGTTCTAAATGAAGATTAGTTAAGGAGAAAACTATTCTCTCCCTTTCCATCAAATAATAAATGCAAGGAGAGTTCAGCTGATTTGATAGTGTTCATGACAATAATGTCTTAGAAGTAGCAAATGTAGAATTATATTTAGTCAACCCAGTGAAGACCTGAGACTAATATTGAAAGGAGAGAAACCTATAAATATTGGCAAATATGAGGCAAGGTCTTAAACTCTGCAGAGGTGAGCCATGCACTTCAGTTTTGGGTAACACGTCCAATTTATGTGACCAGTATAAGACTGGAGAGATCTTGAAGGGAGTAAATTTAGGGAAAAAGCTTAGTTGAAAATAGAGCAACTCTGCTTATAAACTTAAATATGAGAAATGGTTCCATATGTGGTGTATGGGCTTTGTGATGGTCCCCAAAAGGGTAGCAAAGAGTAAATATTGGGTTTCTGTTTGGGACTTAGCTTCCTCCTGATTGTGTTCCCGTTCTTGCCACTCAAGAGCATTCCTTTCATTTAACCTTCACTGAGGTCTCCCTTGTATGGAATATGTCTACCTCAGTCCCTCTTCTTTGTGGGCTTTTGGTTTCCCTGAAGTTTGGGAACAAAGCAACAGTCAGAAAGACCTTTTTTTTTTTTATAAAGACCTTTTTTTTTAACAGTTAGCATTTATTAGGCACTTAATATTAGTGTTAGTTAGCATTAGTGTTACTGTGTTAAATTCTTTATGTACGTTGCCTCCCTTAATCATCACAGCAGATAAGGATTGTTACTCCCATCTCACAGGTGAGAAAACTAAGTCTCAGAGAAGTTAGGTAAGTTGCCCAAAGTCACACAAGTAAAAAGTAGAAAAGCCAAGATTCAAACCCATGCCCACAGACTCTGAAGTCTGTTCTCTTTGTCTCCATGGCTTCTCGTCTGTCCTCATATAGCTCAGGTCCACTTTGCAGTCATTCTACCAGGGCACACTGATACCAACAGATTCTACTCTAAACCATTTTCCCCAAATGTATGAAGGGATTAAGTTCCAACAAAGAACAAAAAAGTAAAATACTGGCCAAGGACACAGTAAATTTACTCTGTAAACAAAATTCTGACTTAGCTCTTACAAAGAAAAAGAAGAGGAAAGATTTTTCTTTCCTAGTCTATCAGAAACTCCATTTTCCCTGGCCAAGACGAGAAAGTCTGAACACTCTCCTTTTCCACATTTCATTCACTTGAAAAGGCTTGATTTTACATGGGACTTAGCCTGGCAAACTTACTTGAAAAAAACTCTAAATGAATGTCTAAATTTAAAATCTACTTGCTCTTCCCTGATTGCTTCCGACTAACGGAAGTCAGTGCTGGTAAATTCTTCTTGCTCCCTGAAATTGACATCTTCATCTCGATTTGCACATATGTGTGCATATTAATTTACCCATTTTTGCCATTTTGGGATTGCACCTAGCACACAGAGTCTTGAATCTTTCCTCCTTAGGGGTTTGGATGTGATGACAATCCTGGTGTCAAGCCCATTCATCACAGAGCCCTCATCAGTATCAGTTCCACGCAGTGTGTAGGTATTTTTTAATTAGCTTTTTCAGCCCAGAAAGAACTAATTAGGGGTGTGCACTAGAACAGTGATCATGTTGAAGACAATAAATATTTCATGGCATTTCTTCCATGATGGCTTTGGATAGAAAATTTGCATTTGATTTTCTTTCTTGATTTTAGACAGCCCAGAACCACCTCACTTCTCCATTCACGCTTCTAAAATATATATATTCATTTCTCTGTTGCTTACTAGGCTCTTCTTTGTCTACTTATTCTCGCTCTGTGATGGCTAAACACTTATATCTCCACGTTTGGCTGAGCCACTTAGAAGTCAGACTCACAGTCTATTTAATCAATCTGACAACAATTCGTCACCAAGTATTCATCAAACACTACTAAACTGTCAATAACACTAGACTCAGCTTTGGGGAAAATAAATAGATGCAAAGAAAAAATAAAATACAAAGCTTCTGTCGAACAAAGAGGCACAGTAATTCATATGCTTGTGTGTTCCGATTCCAAAAATTTACATATGTAATTGGCAATATTCAACTGTTTTTTACCTAAGAAATGGAAATTTTGTATGGTTCAAATTAATATGTTCACATATATAATAAATGTAAACTTTTTTCAATCTAGATAATTTGAGATTATGATAGAATAAAGCGTTAATTTTAGGTACAAAAATAAGTATGACACAAGAATGCAAGATTTCTGCTTAAATTAGAAATCACATTATTTCAAAAGAAGTTAACTTCTAAGGCAGACAAACATTTTAAATCTCAATTTTTCATCTTCTACCCTGTTTTATCCCATGCAATCAAATGACTCAAACAGAAAAGCTTCTGGGTTACAACTCCTGGGTTTTGGAAGGGGAACCACAAATTGAGAAGTCCCAATATCATCATACACGTGTGACTATTAAACAATAGAGTTAGAAGAAGCTCACGTTAAGTTCAGTAAATGGATATTATAATTTGAAGGAATTCCACCAAACATTTATCAATCATGTCCTAATAGCTATTTCCTGTTATAAATGAGGTGAATACTAAATATTTGAGGATATTTCTGCTACTATTCGTGGTGTTCACTACACCATACTAATAAACAACTTCCTAAACACTTCTCCATATTTTCTCCTGCTATTGGGTCACAATTGCCTGGCCTGAGGCTGACATTATTTTACTGGGCTTCCAAATTTAGAAGTTGATGGCCCATCTGTTTGCCTGTTTTACGGAGCTATTTGTCTGATTAAACTTATTGTTAAAACAAAACAACTCAGTATGGCAACTCAGAATGGCAGTTGTGTCAGAATGCAATTTACACCTTTAGAAAGGAATTTAGGAGAACAATATTGTTTTGACACATCCTTTCTCTTCTGAGTCTTCATTCAGATTTATGGCTCTGTTTCTTTGTTTTAATCTTGACAATCTGGAGGAGTTTTCAACTGAAAAAAGTTTTAAGGCTCATTTTGTTGTTTTAAGAAGGCATAATTCCAAGAGTTGGAAGGGACTTGAGAGATTTTTATTTATAGTAACTGAGAGCTGTTAGGGCCCTTGTCCAAAAGTACATAGCCAGAGGGTGGCAAAGTCAAGATCCTCCTGCCCATGGACCTGTAATTGCTCTGTCCAAAATTCCACATTGAAGGCACTACCCTAGTTTCAGTGACACTGAGTTAACATTTTAAGTAATAATTTGCAAGACTCACAGATTCTGCTACTTTACTTATATAAATTCTTTATTTGATCAAAGTGTTTTATTGTTGGCATTTGGGTGTGTCATAAAAGACTACACTGTTTTATGGTTTTCTAAGCGTACTAAAGTTTGTAAAATATTACAAATTATGGCAAAATTAATTGTATATATTGTGTTTCTAGTTGTTCCATACTGAAGTCAAAGGATGCTTAAATGGCTTATGGGTAAAGACTTTCTATCATTTATGATCCAGCAAAATCTGTTAATTTTTTTCCACAAGAAAGTTGTGGAAAGTTCTTTTTATGTCTTTTAGGCAGAATAAACTGTAGGTACCTTCCAGCCTAAACGCAGAAAGATGGAATGGTTGTCTTCTGGAAGAGCTAAGCACTTTATATTTATAGAACTATGCTTGTCTCAAAAAAAATGCTCATGTTGGTAAATGTTTCTTGTTTTGTGGGTGGTGAATTCCAGCTCACTTCAGTTTAGTCCAATAAGCAGCTACTATATGCACAGAGCAGAACTAGGCCCTGAAGAAACCGACTCATCATTAATTTCAGTTTTCTGTTACTTCTTTAATGAGCTTTGAACTTTCTCAGTTCCACATCATTATGCCTTTGGCTCCTTCCACTGAGAAGCCCTCCTCCGCATTGCTTATGCTAAAATTCTACTCCGTTTTCAAGGTAGACCTTGAATGTCACTATTCCCATGAAGTTTTACCTAATATCTGTCCCTTCCCAACTAAACTTATCTTTGTTTAAATACACAACTTTTCATTAGACTTCTATCATAATGTATCACACATCTTTTATTAAAATTATTTGTGTGCATAAATCACCTCCAGCGCCTTGAGGACAAAAACTGTATCCTGTTTAATTTTTGTTTCCTTTCAGAACCTAATACAATGTTCTGCATAGAAGATAATTATAACAAATAGTGGCTAAATCAACAAATGTTTGTAATTATTCAGTCAAATGGCTGAGTCCAGAAAATTCTAACGTTTCCCAGGTGACAATATAGTTATTTGTTCTCTGCTTAGACATCTGTAGGGATGGATAAAACTCCCTGCTACTTTTAACTTTTATTTATGCCTCAATATCTTCATTAAAAACAGTACATATTGCACCATGAGAGTACAAAAATAATAACAAAGAAAGAAAACAATTTATTCAGGAATAAATTAGCTAATTTTCTATAAGCAAGAAGTAAATATATATTTTTGAACACTTTTGGAAAAGTGGAGTATCTGGTTAAAAGATTTTATTCTATGAACACCTTTAGCTTTACCAGATGCATCTCCTAAAACTGGAAATATTTGATTCCTCAATATTTACTGGATTGATCGTAGCTGGCAAGCATCATCTCTATATAGCAGAGTTACAGCCATTGTAAAATGATCAGGGAGTAAATTATACTCAGAAATTACTTTCCAGAAAAAGTCAGAAAATTCTTCTGCAGTATAATAACTACTTTATTCCTCTCTATATCACTCTTTATAATGTTAAGTCTCACCTCAGTAGTTCAAAGCTACCTTCCATAAATTCACACATATCTGTCAACTGTATTTATTTATAAACAGTTTAACTTTGTAATGAACACTGGAAAAGAGATATTTATTTTTTCATTTAAAAGAGAATCGTACAGAATGTAGTTTCAATTCTCAAATTTAGGTGTATTCATGAAACAAAATACTCAATAATTTTACTTGACTTTAAATTTGCAAGTATTTAACCTGTCATCCTTTATCAGCTGTGAAGATGTTACCAATTTATTGAGTGCCAATTTTGAAAAAGGCTACCAAATTTCAAGAGTGTTTTTTATAAAACTAAAGTAATACTGATCCTTTCACCTTTAAAATGCTTACACTTTGCAAGTTATGATGAGAACTGCATGCTTTCTCTTTTGAAATTTTCAAAACCTTTAAATTCTTTACTACTTCCCTTTTACTAGTAGATATGATAGGTTAGTTTCTTAGAAATATTTAGCTGTCCTGTAGTAGCCTCAGTCTTATTCCCCATTTTGGCTTAACTTGTATTAATGTTACAGTGGAGTCCTTTCCCTTAAAGGAAAGTCTCTTTGTCTGTCTTATTCTCTGTGTATTTCCAGGGTCTAGAAGAAATTCAAATATATTTGAGAGAGGAATGACTGAATGACTTCTAGAAGGCATATGCTCAGCGGGATACCACCAGACAGCAATGATATTTTTTTAAAGCTGTTGGAGAAGCACATGATTTACCCTCTTGCTAAATGGCTCTGCTCCCCTGTGTGTTTTTGCTTTAGTATACCTTGGAGTTTTTAAAACCTGAGTAGTATATTTGCCCTTAGAATGAAGAGATGTAGAGATATCCTTGAATGACCCACTTATGGTGCAACACAGAGACAAACTTACAACCTATTAAAACTAAAATTATTTGTGTCCAGCCCAATGTGCAGAGATGCTTTATCTCTACCATCATCTCCAATGACAAATGCATTGCCTAGAAATTAAATAGTAATAGTAACAATAATAAAATTCATTGAGTTCCTCTCACATGATCCAAATGCTGTTAATAAAGCAAATATTCTTCACAATAATTCATAAGTTGGATACTATTATTATACTTTACAGATAAGGAAATTGCAACATAAGTTGGGGAGAAAAACATTAACAACTCACTATACAAATATATATATAAAATTTATACAGATATATACACACATATATATATAAACTATATATGATACATATATACCTAAAATTATAATTGTGATGGTGCTAACAAAAAAGTATAGAAGGTGGTGAAATGTCTAACAGGGCTTTGGGATCAAGAAAATCCTCTCCAAGGAATATTGAACAAGAATTAATTAGGAGAAAAATGGGTGTGAAAAAGCAAACATGAATACAACATTGTCTCAAGGATCACATAGATTAGTCAGGGAGATATATAGTAGAGAGTTAATGCACATGACTTAAGTATTCTAAGAGAAGTATGAAGACCAAGCTATGTAAAGAGTGGAGAAAACAATTGGTTATTTAACACCTGTGGGCTTCATTTATTTCACATGCAAAATGAATGGTCTTGGAATGATCAAGGCTCCTTCCATCTCTAACATTCTGTTACGTTATCTCTTGTAAAATTCTAACCTTCCTATGAAGTAAGAAAGGTATTATCATTCCTGTTTTCAGTATGAAAGCAGAGGCATAATGAAGGCCAGAGACTTGTCCAGAGATACACAGCAAGTTCAGGGTGGGGTTGAGTAAAAAATCCAACCTGTATGCCTTCTCATCTATTTCTGTTTTCTACAATATTTACACTGCTGCTTTTTTTTAAATATTTTTTTTAAAGATTGGCATCTGAACTAACATCTGTTGCCAATCTTCTTTTTGTTTTTTCTTCCTCTCCCCAAAGTGCCTCAACATATAGCTGTATATTCTAGTTGTATGTCCTGGTTCTGCTAAGTGGATGCCACCTCAGCATGGTTTGATGAGTGGTGCGATGTCCCCACCCAGGATCTGAACTGGCAAAATCCTGCACCGCCAAAGCAGAATGTGTGAACTTAATCACTCGGCCATGCAGCCAGCCCATTTTTTTAAATTAACAATTGATTTTTTGAAAAGCAGATCCATCATTTTTGGCTTATACACCTTTAAGAACATTTCGTACATAAAAAGCTGTACAATTAATACGGTTTCTTTTATTCAAACACCTCAAAATATTTACCAGTACTGCAGGTATGGAAGAATTAGGGGCTTTTTTTGGTTCTAGATGAGGTCATTTCATCTTCCTGTGATCAGAAATTCACAAAAAGCAAACTTGCAAGAGTGGAATGAAATCTTCCTTCATCATCTTGATATAGTCATAAAATCCATAGGTTAGTAGATTGAGAACCCCTACTATGTTTACTTCATAGCAAATCAAAAGGTTTTCTTTTATGCAGACAAGTCTACTGAATACATGATCTGTAGACTCACTGCCTACGTGTGGCTTTCACTCCATTCATGGCCTCTCTCGTTCTTCTTTTCCATATGTTCCATGGTGTTTCCCAAAGCAGCTAGAAATATCTGTGCATTACCTGAGAAAGAAAATCTATTCTCTGCCCGTTCAAAAAAAGACAAGGAAAGATGATGTTGCCAACTATAATGGAGGAGTAAGCCAGCCATCTAATAGCTCTTTGCTGACAGCAAGTGCTCAAAAGCAGCTACGAAAGCACACTGAATTTACATGGGATCCATTTAATGGAATTCCCTAAATAAAAATGAATCCATTTTTAAGCAGAATTGTACAATACATCATTTTTCAAGAAGAAGGAATACATTTCTGATTGCAACCCCTAGTAGAACATTGGAGCAACCTGTAAAAAGCCCTTCAAAAGTTAACAGGATTTCTGCTAATATTTACTATGTACCACTTAAATATGTGCTATGGAATGAATTAAGCTCAAGACTATGTGAAACTTACAGGGATAAAATTTCAAGACACAACCAAATAGCAGAAGACATGGTAAAAAAAAGAAGAGCTATCATAAGCAGGAAGTACGGACAATAATAAAAAACGAATACCTTCAAATGTCACAAAATATTTCTCAGTGGAGATGATTCTATCTCTTCAAAGAGAAAACAATATTGTTGTCACCGCATAAATGTTTTATTTGGTTAAATGTGGATACTAGAAAATTATTTTGCTTCTTTATATCTACAATGGTTTGTTTTGAAGTTTTTCTTAAAAAAAATCAAAAATGTTATTTTTGAAGCATATAAAATTTATTTTTTATGTAATTCTTTGCCACACTAATAAACTTTTAGCTACTATATAATTTTCTTTATTACTATAAAAAGCAAATTACAAATTATTCAGATGGAATAATCTAAATATTAAAAATTTAGGATTACAAAAAGGATTAATAGTCATCACGAACCTTCTCCTATGTTATGAAAAATAACTGTATCAGAAACGTTTCCACCTTGAGAAAGAATCCTATTTTTGACCTTACATAAACAGCATGGAAAACACCTTAGATTACTGTTCATTCCTGTCAAAGATGTTTTCCTATGAGAAACAAATCAATTTCAAATTAGTTCAAGAAAATGGTGTGTGTGTGTGGGTGTGTGTGTATGTGTGTGTGTCCGCTTGCTCATCAAGAGTGAGGGTGATGGGAAGAGGTTGTCAAAGACTCAGTTTGGACAACATCCAAGAAGAGCAAATGAAGTACAAATGGGTCTCATGAGCAGCGGAAATCTACCAGGAACCTGGGTCATACTCTCTTTTACTGCAGGCTATGTGAACCCATGCTTTTGCTTCTGTGCATATGTTACTAATTATTTTTCTCTCTGTGTTTCTCTATTCTTCAGTCCCTCTGCCAAATACCTTCCTCTGCTTTCTCTAGTTTACACATGGTCCAAAATTGTCCACTCCATCTCCCTAGACCAAATGGACTTCTAATTCTAGAATATGCCACCAACTGATTCAAATTTAAAGTTTTGCCTCAATTTCAAAATCCCATGGGAGGAATCCAACTGGCCTTTATTTCTTTGTTTAAAGCAGGTCTTACATAGGTTACTAAGATGTGTTTACCTCTTGTCCAATCAGACACGCTAAAGGTTTTCTCTTTCCCAAAGGACTCTGAGAGGAGCAGCAATGGCTATCATCTTCAGCCTATCCTCTATAAAGAAAAATCCTTGAAGATGAAACATGGGGATCCATGTATGGACTTCAGGAAAATATGGTGTTTATGTAACAAGCTGTAAGGAATCTGTGAACCATCTTGGAGAAATCCCATAGCTGCCATCAGATTCTCAAAGTGCCTCATTTATCCTCTTTGCCCCCAAATTAAGAATCATTTCTTTAAAGCAATCTTTAGATTTATCCCCACAGGTTCCCCCCCAACACCATTTGCATTTTAAATCATTGGTATCAATTATTAAGGGTCATGGAGCAAGTTACCAATGTAGATGATTATCAGGTAACACAGATCATAGAGTCATTTTTGTTGTGTTGTTTTTATTTGTTTTTATCTGTTAATTTTCAGAATAATTGCTTTTTGTATCCACTCTACACTAACTATATTGTTGGTAGCAATGATACAAAAGGAAAATCTGCCCAAAAGGGCCTCAGTAAACTAATCGATGAACATTCATTGAATATCTATTACATACTTAAACTGTGCTAAAAGCTATAGTCTACAACAGAAAAAGAAGTCCCAGTGCATGCTTCTGGAAATCTTACAGTCTATTAGAGACAGAGCATCCATATGTGAAATTGCTGCTGAGCAAGGAACATTATGAAATGCTAAGCTATTTGCGTAGAAAAGATTGTACAAGGTTTAGAGCTTGAAGGTCCTTTCAGGCTCCTCCTCATTTTACGTATCAGGGACCTGAGGCCTAGAGATACGAAGAGGTTTACCTTAGTAATTGACAAATATAAAAGTCCAGGCCAGGGTTCTCTCTATGGTACCAAGATGGGCCTTAATCATTGCTCAGGGAATTAAAGAACTAACATATTAATAAGGGCAGACAATGAGGAAAGACCTAAACTGGACTTCTAGAAAGAAGTGGCCCCTAGAGATGAGCAAAGAGGTAGGAAAAGGCAAAGAGGCAGTAGCTTTTAGTAATGGTTGGAAATAAGAGTAAGAATAGATTGAGATGATGGAATGTGTTGAAGGGGGAAAGAAGAGAGGGAAGATTCTGTACAGGAACCTGCTCAAAGAGATGTGGGGTTCATGTTGGGGCAGAGGTAGGGTGTGAAATAATTATGATCAATTATTTATCTGCTTTGAGATTTACGGACAAAGGCTATCATCATTGTCATGCGTGCATTTTATTTGGTTTTGTTTGAGTCCATGTGCACTCATATTTGTGTGCATGCATCGAAGTGGATGCAATAAAATTGCTCAGTGCCATGAAAGGGAAGTAAATGTAGCTTTCTCCATTTTCGTGTGTCCACATGTGAATTTTACAGAACTAATTTAGCTGGTGGCACCCTATGTTAATTTCGCAAATCGCCTTATTTCACTCAGTTGTATTGTTTTCCAGTTTTACTTCATATAACACTGAAATTTTCTTCACACATCTTGTATTAATTTCTTTGCTTTTAAAAACCAATTTTTCAAATCATATACTAAAAACAGTATCACTATATATTTTATGACAGGATAGCTAATCCAAAGCATTAAAGTTTTTCAAGACACCTCTCTCCCGGAACTGAAGCTACATTTTTAACCAGAAAATAATTTAAAGAGTTGTACTTATAAGTAAGCTAAATGCTTTGAAGAAAGATTACAACAGTGATCCTTTCCTGGAGGTAAATTTTACAAAGAAACAAACCAAAATATTATAGTCAGAAAACTCCCACAGAAGACATCTATTTCAACATCATACAAAAATATATACATTTTAAAATCTTCTTAAAATAGGATTTTGTTTTAGTTTATATTCTAGTATAGATACTACATTTCCCCTAAGACTATTAGTCTACAGGAAAGAAATACGATGACGTATATTTTTTGGTATTCAAGACAGGACCCACCTCTGACCACTCTCCAAGTCCGTTGAAATTAGACTGTGTGAATAGTAAACTTATCTTCCATATTTTACAGACCACTTTACAGAAAAGGAAGAAATAAAGTTCAAATATCTAAAATCTTTGATCATCTCTTCACATATACACTTTTTGTTATCTCAGAGGTACTTGGCTGAAATACAATTATTAATCATCATCTATATTGAAAAATTTAAACAGAGGGGGCAAGTGGTTTTCCCCCACCCATCACTCCCAGCACAAATTACTGCTTGATTCTAATTACAATCTTAACCACTAGCTGCTGAGTCTTTTCTGGGTGGTGAGGTAATCCAATCAGGTGGATTGGTAGCTCATGTTAAACACACCACACATAGAAATTAAAGTATGACTGATGGGTTTAAAAGCTGTTAATCAATATGTAGAGTTAGCTAATTCAATTCCTTTGTATTTCCTCCCCTTCTAAATCGTTGCCTGAAGCTTATCTGAAGTTCTCATTCTTTGGTGTAAGGAAATATCTGTGTCAGGCTCGCTTTTACCTCTTTTCCAACTTTTCAGACTACTAGTTGGCTGAATTAGGTCTGCCTAACTTGTATTTTTTTCTTTTGTTTAAATCAGAGGCTTTGAGGTAATAGTATATTTACTAGGTATAGTCACAGGTCAAGGCATTCCAGGTTTCATTAATGTGCAGGTCCATAGGACAGTTAATCTGCATCCATAATATATTCACTCTAAGATACACTAGGTTTATTTCTTGAAGTACCTTTTCAACTAATACATTTAGAAGCATGCAAATAGCCAATTATCTTTACCTCCAAGGCCATTAAGAGTCTACCTGCATCAGGGACAGGCAACAGTGGTTAAACCGTGATTATAAATTGGCAGCTTACCCAGAGTACAAGCACTAAGGCTGAGATGAGGCACATAGGCAATTAAAAACATTCCCAAAATCTAAAGTATGTTTTCCTTTGAGAGATGTTCTTTGTTTTGGATGGTGCTGTATATGGAGTTTTCAGCTGCACATTCTCTGTGGTGCATGTAAGCAAGCCATATAATTTGGAAACATCTTAAAAATGATCCAGCAGAAACAAATGGGCTTTTATTTTTTTTGATCAGCACACTCTCATTTTTCTTAGGACTCAGATTGAATGGGGGTGCGGGAGATGGGGTCCAGATGGCTTTTGATATATGTAAAAAGAATTTTGGTTTAGAAAGTTATTTACTTTGTGATGAACTACTGATGTTCTTAAAAATTTGAGGTGAGAAGGAAACCTTAGAATTAGCCATTTTAAGCAATGCTTTTTTCTCCTGATAAGTTTAGAACACCAGTTTCAGTCTGATGGGCTTTGGTTAGAATACAGAATCTATTGTATTGTAGAAATATGTGATTTCAGAAAACTCATGTGATTCCCCATCATCTCTTTCAAAAAAGCGAGCATATACAAATAGGCTTAAAATACAAGTTTATACTAGTTAATGCTCAGTGATTTATAATAAAGTGTGTGGCCATAAAGTATTTTATTTGCAATCGTTAGTTCATGATCATCAACCAAATTTTCAGACTTCTGGTTGGGTCTCTCTCTCTTAATTATTTCAATGTGCTTCTCTTGAAGCACGAACTTTACCATTGCCTGGATGCACACCCCTCACTATTCTGCTGCCCTGCCCTATTTGGATCTCCAGACCCAACCTCATCCTTGACCTCAAACATTTCATGTGTCTATTCTCTCGGTCCTAACCTTCATTTCTGATCTTAACTCTCTTATTAGGTATTATAAACATTACACAACTTTTGCACTTAAGATTGAGTATAATACCTACATTCTGCCGTAGACCCCGCCTAGCCTGTGGCACCATAACTTGGCATGGACAGACTTGTGGAATTATTTTCCCCTTTTCAAGACAATGAGAGGGGCTATAGTCACTGTATCTATGATTCGATGAGATATTAAGATATTGTTGCCCATAACTATGATCTATGAGACGATATGTGGCAGACAATGAAAAAACATATTGCAGATGATGGGGGTAAAGAAAGCTCTCCTCTAAGACCTAGGTTTGACATTTAGTGTTACCAATGGCCTCAAATTCTTTCCTACAGAATGAGGGTTTTCCAAGCTTACAATAGCAACTATTTGTTCATTGCTTACCATGTGTATTGCTTTTTCTCATTTTCTCCTTAGACACTTCTGTAAGGTATGTATCATGTTACAGATAAGGAAAATGAAACAGTGAGTAAGCAACAGAACCAGACACAATCCCCAGCCTCAAGTGTCTTCTTAGGCAATGTGCTAGACTCCTTCTTAGTCACTTCCTATCTGAAGGACCTCTATGATAATCCATCTTTCAGTACGAATTCTAGAAAAAAGAAAGGACTAAGAAAAAGAGAAAAAGGGAGACAAGAGCTATCTGCATAGGTTTTTTCCATGACCTCTCATCCTAGAGTGAGTCCTTCTGGAAGGCAGGTACCTCATCCTATGTCTAACTGTAATTTCTCAGTAGTGTCTAAGTACCATGCCTTGCACATTTTAGACACAATAATGGATAATTGTTGACCAAGTGGGAATTATATTGGAAAGAAAATATCTAAACTTACCTGAGGGTGGGAGAATATCACAGACAGGCACTAAACTATGAAATGGGAAATTGATTACTTATAGAATCAAACCTTGGGAGAGAAAGATAGAGTTTATATAAGTAAGTAAATGTAGGAATATATAAGAATTGCCATTAATTAGGATGTTCTGTTGGTGAACAGTGGGAATTCTGACTCAAATTGAGGTAAAGAATAAAGAGTTTTGGGGAGGGGGTACTCATATATCTGAAAGTCCAGAAATTAAGCTGACTTTAGAAATGGACTGATCAAAAAATTTTTCAAGGACTAATTTCTTTCCATCTCCCTACTCTGTTTATTGTGTTGGCTTCATTCTAAGTCTGGTTTCCTCATCTCATGAGGCTTCCTGCTTCTTCATTCATGGTCAGCAAGGACAAGACTCAGTTTTAGCACTCCCAATAAAATACTGTGATTCTCTCAAATTGGTTTGCCTTGAGTCTCATGCTTACCATTGAACCAATCACTTTTTTCAGAATATGTTATTTGACTTAACATAGATCACATGCTCCACCTGGAGCAGAAATGGCAACACCTTTTCTGAATCACATGGACTACCAATAGGAATTAGGGGTTTTTGGGATGGGCAAATGGGGACACTATCTAGTACTGGGGATGTACCCAAAAAATAACCATTAAAGAACCTTCCTGACCAGTTCTTGAAAGCCGAGATTTTCTTTCTTTGTGATGGTTGTTCAGGTCTCACATAGACCTTGCATAGATATCATTGTTTGCTATGATGGTACGTTGCTACTTGTGTCAATGAAAATAATCCATAACCAATCTATAAATGAAAATTTGGGTCAGTTTATTCTGAGCCAAAATGTGAGGACCATGGCCTGGGAACTTTCTTCCTGAAGGAAGAAAGGGCACCGAAGAAGTAGGGCATACAGAGTGGTTATATACCCTCAAAGAGGATGTTTCACATATGATTGAAATGTCCCTTTTACAATAGTCATGAGACTGCTCTGTCGGCACAGCGATTGATGGACACAGCAGGTAGGTCTGCTGTCTCAGTGAACACAGCAGCGTGGCAGGTCTGTTGTCTCAAGCTGGGTGGTCACGGGTGAGCTGGGTGGTCAAAGGCGAGCACAGCAATCATTTCCTAGCCTAAGGAAACATGCTTATCCCTAAGGAAATGCCAATGTCAGGGGAAGTTGCAGCTTTATCTTAAGGCCATTTGTTCTTGCCATAGTAAATGTTTAAAGCAGATATACAATGCATGCTCAATGGCCACGGTCAGGTCCTTTTGGAAAAAACAAAGTCAGGCCGAATTAGGTTTACACCCAATGGCTTCCTCATATACTCCAATATATCCTATTGCTTGCCATTTCAATTTGTCACTTGGCTGACATGAAAGCATGCTGGTTGATTGTAGTGTCCTTTACATGCAAACTGAACCACTTCACTTACTAATTGCGTCTTTTCCATGTGTGAAATACTCTAAAATTTATAATTCCCCAAAACACAACGTGTAATCATCATGATTTTATTGTTCCCATTCGCTACTTTCTTCTTTTAACATCTTTTCTTAGCATGTACGATTTTATGCTTAAATACCCTACAGAGGGAGAAAATTTCTAATCTATTCTGAGAAAATTCATGGGTTTTCCATAAACTTCCAATGTTAAAAAATATAAAGGAAAAGAGACAAAAATTAGGTTAAATGTCTCAGGCATACACGATTTCTAAACATTGTTCTGTATAATATTTCTTGTATACCCAACTTTCGACCATTCATTTTTCTATTGGGCTTTCTTACATAAAATAAGTACACATTTATGATCTTAACTCACTATATTTCTAAAGAACATGTAAGAAATAGGAAGCTAAAGATTTCCAGCTACTTTTCAGTGAATCAGTACTTTTTAGAGGAAAAAGAGATTTTAGAAGACATGCAATCCAGAAGGTTTTGACCTGATATGGATCTCATGAAGCCTGTGAGCAACCAAAAATTGTATGCAAGTATTTGTGTCTATGTGTTTTATATTAGTCTTCTCATAACAATAAATCACAAACTGGGTGGCTTAAATGACATAAATTTATTTTCTCACAGTTCTAGAAATCCAAGATCAAGGTGTTGGCAGGTTCAGTTTCTCCCGAGGTCTGTCTCCTTGGCTTGTAGACCCCACCTTCTCACTGTGTCCTCACATAGCCTTTCCTTTGTTTGCATACATCCCTGGTGTCTTTCCTCTTTTTATAAAGACACCAGTCATATTGGATTAGGGTCCCACTCTTATTACCCTATTTAAACTTAATTATCTCTTTAAAAGACCTCTCTCCAAATACAGTCACAGTGGGGATTATGGCTTCAACATATTAATTCCAGGCTTGGGGGATGGGACTTAAGCCAGTCCACAACATATTTATTTGCATTTTCCAGAATGAGGTTCCATCCCATTATTGGATTCTGAAAACAGTCTGTGACCACCAAACAGTTTAAGAACCATTGCTTGGATCCAAATCTTTCACTTTATATACAAGAATTCTGAAAACCAGAGAGGTGAAATGGCCCATCTTAGATCTTACAGCAACTTACTACTTAGCTGAGGTGAGAACCCGGATCTCCCTGATACCTTGTCCAGTTAACGTCCTCTGTGGGTCTCTGGAACTAGTGTTCACGATGACTGAAAGCCAATTTAACATGAATTCACAAGGCTAAGTTATACATGTATTGGGGTAGCTTAGTTGGACCTAAACAAGATCACTTGAGTTATAATAGAGAGGCGCTGAAGGAAGAGGAAGTAACTTAGGGCAGATTTAAGGAGATTATGAAAAACTGGAGAAGTTTTTATTTGGGGTGATGGTTCTCATTCCGTCTGATAGGCTATCTCTAACCCCACATAGAGAGAAAAGGGCTGCTGCAAACAGAAGATAAAAGGGCCCTTTGGATGAGGAATCTTGTGAGATTTACGAGGCAAGCAATGCAGTTTCAGAGACCCAGTGACTAATGGGTGATGGAATTCTCTCCATTTCCATATGGAAATCAATAGCATCCCATGGAGAATCTGCAAGGAGCCCCTCCCAGGACAATAGCAAGATGAGGGAGACCAGTGGCAGCGGGGCCAATATGGAGGTGTTTCTTCAAAGGACTTCTATTTAGTGGGCTTCAGTGAGGACATCAAATGAAAGCAAAAAAGCAGGCATTTCTGAATACATGTGACATACCCTTGGGTACACCCTGAAATAACCAGTGCGAATTTAATAGTCGTGTTGACATGCGAAGTCATGTAGATTGGGGCCACAAGCAAGGCAAATTTGATAATTATGATAATATGACCTCACTGATATTCAAACTGGGAATGGCAAGCCTGGGGGTATTCTCTTTTCTCTCTCTAAATATATATTTATACTATAATTTATATATATTTTTTCCTCTGATCATACTTTTCAGATGTGGATATAATCCTTAATGCAGTGAAAATTCCAATGCGAATGGATACCCTTTCCATTTACACTGTACTGAAAGAAATGTAAATACTGACACTATTAATTTCCATTGAATGGTGATAATATGGGTCTGTCAAGTGGCTCTTCTTTAGGAGTAAATCATTTCCTTCAGGTGACCTGATCTTGTTCTCCTATCACAGATAATTCACAAGGAAAATTAAAGATGCTAAATAAGCTTCCTTATGTTACCTAGTTCCTATGATATTGAGAGCTGCCACCTTGAAGTGGCACATGAAGAGTTCAGTCCTCCTTCAAGGAACTATTTCTTGAATTATTAAGTGGTACACATGAGGACTGAGAAATAGAGTTCAATTTCCCAAAGTTTCCGGTATTTTTGAGAAGTAGCGAATGCTAATGCATCTGTATCAATACAAGGGCTTCCTTATACTTCTAGTTCCTCTGTTTCTACTCTGACAGAATTAGAGTGGCATACTGGCCACCATCTCTTCAAACTCCACCTCTAACCTGTGTACCAAGTACTTATGAGAAATGATAATCTGGCAAAAGGCAAACAACCTCCGTCCTAAGATCAGAGATTCTTTCTGGATTTCTCTTTGGTTTTGCCAATGCTTCAAAACCCCGGGGTGCCCTGTACTCTGGGCCTTGTTTGCCTTTGAGCTCAACATGGTACTCGAGGCTTGCTTGACTCTTAAGGGTCAACCAACTGTCAGATCATCAAACACCGTCCATCTTTCTCCTCTTGATGAATGAACTTGGGTTTTCCTTTGCCTGCTTGGCTATGGGAATCTGCCTAATTTCTCAGTCCTAGACTCCCACTTCCAGCCTTGTCAAATGACCTCTCTTTATTTCTTCCCAATCAAGTCACCCAGAAGAGAAGCTGACTATAAATAAACAGACATTAATAATTTAATGTTAAACCAGCACTATGAATTTAAAACTTTTAAAAAAAGCGGAACTTTAAATAGCAACCTTAAGGAATAGTCAACAACACCTCCTGGGTCTAGCTTCCTTTTATTAGCTAATAAGAGTTCTGATAACAGCTATTATTTTTGGAAAGTATACATGTACCAGCAGGGTCTGGCATTTCCCATATATAATCTCCTTTAATCCTTTCTTCCATCGTGCTAAATAGAGATATGTAATCTTATTTTACAGGTGGCAAAAGTTCTCTCCTTCTTTACCCCCACAAACAATAAGGAAAGCAATTTGATTCAATGAATTCATTTAACAGTGTCCTTTTAATTATTATAGTAATTCTTGCTTGTTAATTCAAATACATCTTTAAATATTTGAATTTTAGGTTTGGGGAAAACGTTTGAGGATGCCACAACTTTCTCCTTAAACCACAACAGTTACTGCCAGTGTGGTCAGTTGCTAAGGTCAGTGAAAATGCATAGATAGAACCAAAGACATATTCATAGTCCTCATCCCTGACCCTCTTAACAGGGGAGAGGGAAGAATGGAGGCCTGGAAGGTAACTGATGGTCCCATGACCATCCTGGAATAAAACAGGTCCTGAACTATTTTAGGAGACGTAACCCAAGGGGCTGAGTATGTGTCTGAAGGAGGTGGGAGAAGGAGCTTATGTTGTTCAATCTCCTCCGCTCCCTCAGAGAGGTTAGCTGCTTCTTTTCCTTTCACTATGTCACTCAGGGCTTTGCTGATGCCCTTTGAGTTTCTCTGTATCCTGCAATGTGGGCAAGAGACATTTGAAAGCACAGAGTAGGGATCTCATTATACCCTCAGTCCAGCCAGTCATGCACTTGAGGCTCAGTCACTCATAATGCATGCCACCCTCGGGGGCTACCATCAGTCCCAGCAGCAGGCTGTCCCTGACACTGGGTGTCTGAGAATTCAGAGGCCTCAACATGGGCTTCTGTGAAGCAAAGCATCCTTCCAGTGTTCCCTTCTCCTCCTAGAAAGCTGAAAAAATGCTTACCCTCAAGAACTTACAATGATTCATGTAATTTATACAAGTCTCATATGCCTTCAGCATAATAATGAATAAATGTAAGATCAAGCATTTACCAGAATCTATTGAACTTCTATTAGATTGCATCCTTTCAGGATATTTTGACTTTAGAGCGTGTTACTCATCTGGCATAGTCACCTGCTGAAAGGGTTTATTTATTTATTTATTTTCATGAAAAGAAATGATGACCAGGATGCCATGCTCAGAACTCAAGTGAAGAAAATCAGGCTAATGGGCTGGAGAGGGTAGTAGATGGAAAAGGAATAAGCTGCTAGTTCCAGGAAGAAAGTTCACAGCGTCAGGCTACTCTGGAAATACCTATCTGATTTCTCCCTCTATGGAAAAATCTAAACTTTGTTATTCTTATCCTCCAGGTCATTTCCATTCTGAGGCCTGAGGCCTGAACCCGCTTAGGCAGATTTGGGAGAACGAGTGAAGAGGGCAAGTGGTCCAAGCTCCCGATGTCAGTCATATTCTACCCAGCATGTGTCTTCCAACTACAGGAATCTTGGATCCACAAAGCGAGTTATCTATGACTGCTCTAACCCATCAGGAAAAACCAATTATTACAAAACTAGCCTTCTAGATTTTGGTCTCTTGATTTCTTAATATGAATTCCTCTTAAAGTGTTTATTGCTTTCAATTTCAGTTGAAATTATTTCCAACCTGTCTAATAATCGACAACGTAATCATATGTTGACAATCCACAACATAATCAATCCACAATCCAATTATGCCCATGGCATATTTCCTTCCTAGAGTTCAATTCTGACTTTGAGAAGGGTTTGGAGGCTAAGGGGAAAGAGGTCGGAAAGGTTGAAACAGCCATGGGTAAAGCTATCAGCTTCTTTGCTAGTCAGGAAACTGAAAGTATTTAACTGACACATGACTTTTGGGTTATACAAGAAAACAAGTCCATCACATAAGACTGAATCCTTGCAGATGGGCTGTGCAATGCTATAATATGGGAGATAGCTCCTTTCCACTGGAACAATTACAGGAGATGTGGACGCCCAGATGACCAGCAATGACAATGATGAATTCGTGATTGGCTGGGCAGACAGCTACTGAACAGCCTGAAGCCAAATGTAATGAATGTCATTATGGACATGCCAATGCTACACACGGAAGAAGAAGTTATGGCTACAACCTCCAAGATTTACCACCATTGGAACTTTCTTCTCATCGCAATAAACTTCAGGGAATAATAGCTACTATCCAGTAATTAAAGTTTTAAGGATACTATGCTTGGCTCTCTTCTGACAATGACCCTTTTCAGGTATAAGTACAGTGTTTACCTCAGAGGTACGCAATCTTTTATTGAAATGAAAAACGATTATCTCCTTTATTACTTTGTCAATAAATTTGGAAATCTAATGCTTCAACATGTGCTTAGAAAAGTTTCCCATAGGTAGCTTTCATTATGTATGAAATTAAAATGAGATGCAATTGAACCTTTAAAGAAAGTTTTCTGTAGTAGTGGAGAACTTCCAAAGTGAGCTGAAATTCTTTCAAACCAATGCAAAGATCTCAGCAAAATAATCCAGTATCTCGAGACCTTATTTTACATCCCTAGAAAAATATGGCTATTTTTCATAGTCAAATAAAAACTGGCTTGTGTTCAAGGAAGGCATTTAACAATTCTAAACACTTTATTTCATAAAATATGCGGCTTACTTTTTACTGTAACTCTCAATATATAGTCTGATTTCATTTTTACTTGTTAAAAAGTCATATTTTTATGTGAAATATAAACTATTGGAATCATTTGTAAATAACTTAAGGTAATAATACATACATTTGCAATGTTATACAAAATATATATCTTGAACAATTACCAGAGGGTACTGGTGTTTCTGAAGAGCCGTATTCTTACATGCACAGTTATACAATTTGAACTTTCTTTCATAAAATATAGTGTGTGGCGATAAGTGATGTCCACAACAATGACAAAGTTTAGTGATTATTTGAACTGGACGATCAGCTTCAACATTCCAGTGGAAGTTGTTTATGCTTGCTGGTTCAGTAACAAAGAAAAGCAAATATCAGCTCTTCAAGTGGTCTGGTTTATGGATTGGAAAGGATGACATCTTCAAAAAATCCTTTGTTTCTCTCTCAATTTTTTAAGTAATAAATATTGAAAATACTTTGAGCCCATAAAAGAAAATAAAGATTACCTATAATCTCATTAGCAAGAGGTAACCACTGATATCAAGGAATACCTGACTTGGATGTCTTTCATTATAATCTTTTGTATGAGTTTTCGTTTCCCTACAGTAGTGCCAATGTCGGTGTTTATAATTTTTAAAGGTCCATCAACTTGATAGAGGGCAAACATCATTTAATGTTAATGTATATTTATTTGAGAACCAGTGAAGAAGGACTCTTTTCCTGTTCGTTATTAGACAGTTTTATTTCTTCCCTTGTGTGGTAGACTGTATAATGGCCCCACAAATATGTCCACGTCCTAATCCCCAGACCCTGCAAATGTTACTTTACATGGCAAAAGGGACTTTGTGGGTGTGAATAAGTTAAAGTTCTGGAGATGAGGAAATTATCCTAGATTATCTGGTTGGGCCTAATGTAATCGTGATGGTCCTCAAAAGAGGGGCGCAGGAGGAATCAGAGAGGAGAAGGTGATGGTATGATGGAATCTGAGATTGGAATGATACACTGTGAAGATGGATGATGAAGATACAAGCCAAGGAATACAGATGGCCCTGGAAGGTGCAAAAAGGAACTAGCCCTCCTGCCACTCTGATTTTGGACTTCTGACCCACATAGCTGTAAGATAATAAATTTGTGTTGTTTTAAACCTTGTGGTAATTTGTTACAACAGTGATAGAAAACTAACGCACCTTGTAAAATGTTTTTACCTATTTTTTATTAAGACGTTTTTCTTATTGATTTGCAAAATCTCTAGGTATATGAAGATGATAACCGTTTTTCTTGCAAACAACTTTACTGAAACATTATTGGCATAACATAAACAGTACATAAAGTGTACCACGTGACAAATTTGGCATACCTATACAGCCATGAAACCATTACTATAATCCAGATGTCGAACATATCCATCATACGCAAAAGTTTCTGACTGCCCCTTTGTCGGTCCACCCTCCTACTCCTACCTGCTCTTCTTCCTCAAACAACCATTGGTCTGGCTTTCTGTTACAAGAGATTCATTTTCATGTTTAAGAATTTCATATAAATAGAATCATATAGTGTATACTATATTTTGCTCATTTTCCACTGCCTTCAAATAGTTGTTTTTAAATATTTTGTCTAGAGTTTCTAATTTTTATCTCCTGGTGGATAGTTGACAATCTGTCATTATTGAAAGTTGAACTCTAGCAGAACCATTTTGATGACAAAACCCCGCAACAGGATGTTTTCATTGATAATGTTAATTTAAAGAGTGGTAGTGTGATTTTATCTTGCAAACTACGGGTAGTTGTTGACAAATTTTAGACATCATTCAAATGCGTGTTTTAGAAACATGTCACTCTAGCAGCATTATGGAGAGGCAGACTGAAGGCCAACTTCCAGTCTAGTTTTCAGGATAGATCTTTCTTCTTAGCTGGGCCTTACTGGACAGGTCCTACTGAACAACTCCTGTGAGTATCCCAAAAGCACTTTAAACTCATCATGACCAAAACTAACTCATTAGTTTTCCCCCAAATATTTCTATATCAGTTGGTTCCTGTGGCCATCCATCCAGTCATTCATGCTGCAAACCAAGAGGTCATTCTTGTCTCCACTCCCACCCTTATCATCATACCAAATACAGTTAGAGACTGCAGTAACTTTGTGATTGCCAGTAATGCCTTTAAATGTGTTTTGGGGTTCAGGAGACATTGTGAAAATGAAAAGTTTGTGGCTGACTCCATAGTCGGCTAAGGGAAGAGACTGAGTAAGAAGACCAAATTGGCCACATGGAATGAATTGTGTGATGAAAGCTTTAGAGAAGAAAAAAGAATAAGTCTGAATTCCTGGGACTGGGAACTACAGCAAGGAAAAATCAAGAGAGGACTCAGGGCACATCACTACTATAATGTACTTATCGTCCTCAGCAAAGGAGAAACGCCTAAGAGGGGAGGGTTATGTCAGACAGACAGAAGAGTGTATACAAAGCATCAAGGTAAAAAATGTAAGACCAGGAGCATGGGAGGATTGTGACAGAAAAGGAAAGAAGACACGCAAGGGGCTACTATATTATAAGGGATGTACTATATTTTCTGATGAGGCAAGAGGTTGTCAATAGAAATTTTTAAATAAGAGAGATTAACATGTCCATATTTATTATTTAATTTTTAATTTTTACTGTTTTATTAATGAAGATAATCTTGTGAGTAGCCTGTAGGATTAAGCTTGGTGGGGAGAATGACCAAAGTATTAAGAATACTGTCAGAGGGCTCTTGTAAGTCTATGAGAAGAGGTAATGCTGTGTGAACTGAGTCAATGGTAACGAAGTAGAGAGAAGAATTTGAATAAGTTTTAGGAATAATTCTTAGGTAAAACTGAAAAGTGATAAATTTACGTATTGGGAAAAGAGAAAAAAAGAAAGATGACTTCCAATTTCCTGGTTTGTGCAATTAGTAGAAGCATACTAAATTCATTAACTGAAATAAAGTGATGTCTATATATCTGCTATCAAAGATTAGTAAGATTTAGGAAAAGGGATGAAAGATTGCTCTGCATTTGTTGTAAAGCCTGGTGATGATTACCAATTAGTAGTTGGATCTGAAGCCAAGAAAAAAACATAGATTTTTCATGTTCTAGATATCTGTCAATAGGGACCTAAATGTTCATCTTGTGTAGCAACTCAGGTAAACTGGCCATGCCTGCCTGGAAGTCATACTGAACCTGAATTTACTTCCAGGTTCACTGGGGGAAAATGCCATGTATAGTAACTTCTGTAATGGATAGAAAGCGGATAGTAATGACATGCATCTCTGTTCTAGATAGGCATTGGATCATTAATAAGAGTGGAAGGAGAAAAAAATACCTAGGACAGAATTTTTGAAACATCAATATTTAAAGTGATTGACAAACTTGGAGATGCAGAAGAAAAAGGCAGACAATAGGAACTGATGGAGAAGAAAATAAACGCAAAGCCAAAGAAAGAAATTTTTCCGAGACAAAGAGAGTAGTAAAAATATCAACAATGAGTAGGAAGAACTCTCTACCGGATCTGACAGGGAATGGTTATGGCCCTGGTAATAGTTTCAGTTCCACCTCTAAAAGTCTATGACTATTCTAAGCTATCAGTACTTAAGAGAATGTCTCCCTTTTTCCATAGCAACCTGTCACTGATCCCTCCAAGTCTTCTAAAATCAGAAGAGGAGGCTACAGGAAAATGAATTCCAAGTGATAAATAACTGTATTTTGATGAAACTTTTAGGATAAAATCTATTCCTCAATTGATTGAAAGACACCTGATTATACTAACATTGCATCTTCAGAGTTGGAGATAATTTTGATGATGTAAATATGGTAAATGGTATTAGTAGATAACAATGAACAAACAGTAACCTTTGTGCAATAAATATTGTGTTATAAGTAAAAGGGAATTAGTGAAGAATTAGAAGTCATTTTCCCTGCCATTGGGAATTTTACAACATAGCTACATGAGAGTTTAAAGAAAGGATATTTATAAATAAACTCAAACATTGGATAACTTTATATAAGGCTTAGATAAAATAATTAAATGAGCATAGGAAATATACTTAATGAGAAATTGACTTCTACTAAGTAGTGAACTAGGTTTTGAAGGAAAAAAGGACTAGGGATGACGTGTCAGTCAGAGTTAAATCTAGAAAACAGAAACCACAGGAAGCATTTAAAACAATTTAATGCAGAGAATTGGTTATGTGGATGATAAAAGCCATGTTGCAGGAAGGGACATCAGTGAGGCAACTCAGAAAGTAGCAATGGTAGGAAGTTGCTATCTCCTCAGCTGGAGAGACCAAAGAGAAGAGGCAGTATTCCTAAACTCCTGGAGAAAGGGAACTTGCAGAATCCAGAGCCATGATATAACCATCCAGAGGGAGCTTAAGCCATGGAAGAGACGAAGTTTTTGCCAGAACATGACACTGCCTGCAGCAGGGCAGAGGGAAAAGGAGAGGTACTCTGGCTTCTTCCCACTCACTCTTCTTTCCAATTCCCACATCCTCCAAGTCCCCAGTCCCCGCTGTAGTTCCTGAACCGAGCCAGAAGCCAGTTGGTGTGGAAACCTGGGAACTACAGGCCACAGGGTACAACCTTCCTGACATACAGAGGCAGGCTGGGAGAAGGGCTAGAGATGGAAGGCAAATAGCCTCAGGAACAACCAGAGGATATGCAAGGAAAAAGTCAGATATAATGCTTTATCTTTCCAATTCACATTATATAGTCTAGAGAAACGGGTCCGAACCATTTCAGACCTGATGCTTACTAGTTTGGGATGTCTAACTGCTGTAAAAAATAGGCCCCAAATCATGGGATAGTTCAAAAACAATAAAAGTGTGTTACTTGTTCAATCAACAGTGCTGGGTGGGTGAACAGGTTTACAGGACATTTGTCTTCAGGTCTCCTGGCTGAAACTCAGGCCAACGGAAGCTCTGCAGTCTTCAACATGTGCCTTGCTGGGTGGTCCGGTGGTCTGAACAGGACAGGATTGTCTTCAGTCCTGTCAACCAGAAGGTGTGCATATGGCATACTTTCATGGTACAGGTCTGGAAGCATTGCTTCTTATTTTTATTCACATCCCACTTCTGGAACTCTGTCACAGAACATCAAATACCTTCAAGGGATGCTGGGAAATGTGGTTGATTTGTGTGTTAGGGGACAGAAAAGAAACTGGATTTGGGGGAGTAACTAGCAGCCTCTGCTCCACGTCTTTTTACAACAAATATTTCTTGGTGCTTCCATTATAAATGATACACTTTACATGTCAATTTTAAAAATCAATAAAGTCTCCTAACTATAATATAAAGGTGACATAAAAGGGAAGTGATGCTATCTCAATGTATAAATGCATCCCAGGGCCACACTTGAAGACCTGATAAAGTAGTCAGATGTTTGTTTCTAGGCAGAGTCTGCTTTTGCAGACCGATACAGAGGTGTTGTGTTAGTGACTCAAATGGCACTGCTACAGGTGACATGATTTTCTCAAGTGGTGAAGAGCTTTTCGTAAAGCTCCAAATAAAACAAAACAATTGTTTTTTTCTATTTATACAAGAGTCACATTCTGAAAATTTCATGTTTGTTAAAATAGTTGCAAAACTATTCTGTGTTTATATGTAAAATGGTTGGGTTTTAGGCTTAGATAAATATCAACATATTTATATAAATGTATATAGTATAAATATAAATAATTACATAAATTTATTTATTTATCCTATTTGAATGTCCAATGAGACTTCTGAATGTTATGAGGGTTGAAGGACAATTCTTCGTGTAGGACAATCCTGGCTCCCTCCTATTATAAATATCAGCAGCATTCCCCATCACTGTGACATAAATATTCCCCCCAAAATTTTAAAAATTCTTCCTGGTGGGTTGTACCATTGAGAACCACTGTGCAGAGGACATATGTCTAACGTAGATGTCAGCTGAGGTTTTCCTTCCTCTTATAAAGATTAGTTAAAGACCCAACTCACAGCCCATAGAAGTGCTTTGTATCGCCGAAGGTTGATGAGAATTTCCAGGGGCAGGGTTTCTTTTTCAGATTACTACTTCTGCTGAGTTAGTTGAATTTGCAGATCATCATTCCATTTATTAGAACCATCTCTGTCCTGTGCCTTATCAACCTGCAAGTGGACTGTTGCCATGTTCTTCAGTTTCTGAAAGAAATCTTCCCCCCCACTCCCCATACACACCACTCTCCATCACACACACACAGAATGCATTTGTCTTTGAGATGGATTTGACTGAAGGTTTAGTAAACAACATTGCAAAATCACAAACAACTTTTATTAGATATTAGAAATATTACTTTAAAAGTTCAACATCCACCCTCAATTCTTTACCTTCTTTCTGCTTTCACCACCTCCCAATTTACTATTAATTTCTAATGCAGAACCATATGATTATAGTGGGTTTGTGTGTGTGTGTGTGTGTGTGTATGTATGTGTTTATCTTTCTCTGGTTGCTCATAGCTTTACTTTCTATCTCAGTAACTCATAAGAGTATTTTCTGATACTTACTATGAGGGATACCTACCTCTCTGATAATTCCATTAAGAGAAAGATCATGTTCAAATCTGTATTTTCATTTGACTCATTGAACAAAGCTGCCAATTTCTAAAAAAATGTACATCACCTTAAATGCCTCTAAGGCCAGGTAGGCCATGAAAGTATGTTCAGTTGTGTGGCTATAACTCAACACAGTGTGATGGTCACTGTAGAGAACTAGAGAGGAATGCTCTGCATTAATGACCAGAGATATTAAAGTGAAATTGATTTAAAAGTCTTCAACTTTTATTTGTTTCCTACACATATAAATATAACACTAGATATGATTCCTGTTAAAAGCAAAAGATTATGAAACTGGAAAGAATGAAACTGATGCTTGGGCTGAATGATGGCCAGAACACAAGGCCTACCTTGAAAAGGTCTTTAAGCTCCGAGAGTACCCAGGAAAACCTTTTGATAGTTACGTCTCCTGAAAACACTGGGTTAATGGAATGAGGACAAAGTCCTTTCAGGCCTGCAGTCTCAGGAAAATTTAGGGAATATGGGAGTAGTAATGTGGGAGTAGATCATGTTATTTTGCAATTCCACTCTAAGAAATAAGTTGTAATAATAGTTACATAGGCTAAGCCTGTCATCCTAAATGTGTTATAACCCTTTTCAGCTGAAATGCCTCCTGTATTAATAAGAATTAACTTCAATGAGATACCAGAAGAGTGAACCTGAAAATTTGACCTTCAATTTCTAATTTGGAGATGGTTCCCTCTCATTAGGTAAGCCTATCTTTTGGTGAGCTCTAGATATCTATGGCTTTAATCACCCCCCTACTAGTGCAAGAAAGATCTCTGGTTGCGTTTGGGACCACTCAACATCTTATCACCACAGTTGGGTCACGCTTAGATCCCTTTCATATCTAGCATTGGAATCAAGCCAAACACTCTCATAGGGATATCCTAAGTGCCTCACCTTTGTCTTTGGGCCGAGGTCCTACGAGAAGTCCAGAAAACAAAAGGGTAAAGCATCTACAAGCCATTTTGTACCCTGCATCCAGGTTAGACAACCTGAAAGAGCAGTGATAGCTAAGGGCTATGCAGAACACTTTTGCTCTTTATGAGCACCAGTGCCCAGGGATCCCAGGAATGTACTTTGCTGGGACTATGGGAGGTCTGGGGTCGTATTGGGGAGATATGTGGGAACTGAGGCTGGAGAAACAGGTCATGATCAGAACCCAGAGCACCAAGAATGCCAGCTAAGTAAACAGTGAGTCACTGGGAGTTTTACACTTGGAATATTCATGACTAAAAGTGTGCTTTAGAAAAAATTAATCTAGAATGGATGTTAGTGATAGACTGGCATTTCACGTTGATGAAATTCTCAGAATGATCATTAGACTTTGCATTTTGACTGTACAGCTATTGTTTAGTCATACTTAACTGTATAGAGTTATATTTTAACCTTTAAAATTATTTCAGAATGAACTAGAATAAGAATGTGATTGAAAGACTAAGAAAGAGTTGTTTTCAAATTTTTTCTTAAATAAAAATAATCTCACCTATACTCATTGCTTTCAAACTTTTTAGATATATAAAATTCTTTCTGAAACTCTGCCATAAACATGTCACTGGTTTAAAAATGCTCTATCTACTTCCAAAAAGGATGTAAGGTGGCTGAAATTGGAATATAGCTCTACCAAAACAAGTAAACTATGGTTTCTTTATAAGTATTACTTACATGAAAACTTTCTGAACTATTTGTGATGCAAGGGACATATATACAATGGTCAAATCCTAGAACCATAGGAAAAAAATAATTCTCTTATTAGCTGGATATGAATTAGGTCAAAGAAAACATGCTTTATGTTTTAGTTTCAGCTTAGATTTCATTTTTTTTGAAAACTGGGAATCAAAACCATGTGTGACATATCTGGGACAAACACACATAGGCAAACAATGATTTTATTATACTGCATCATTTCCCAGGAATACTCACAGAATATATTACATATCTCTAAAAGAAGGAAGTTATTCAGAATTGATCTCTTTAGGCTAATATGGATTGGCATAGTATGTCAGCCCAAATCCTATCATTTGGGGAAATCTCAAGATAATAAAATAATTTAACTGTATGTTCTGTAAAATTTAAAATGTCACTTTCCCAATCTTTGAGCATTGTCATGTTTCTTTCAAGTCCTTGTCTCTACATCTCTCAATCTTTAGCTCTCACTTTCTCTTACTTTCAATTCATCTCTTTCTTCCTCCCTCCCTCTTTGCAATCTTTTTAGTCTTTTCATCTTTGAAATGAGATTGGAAAGCAGAGGCAGCCAGAACAAAATACATGGTTCATTTTCTTCTAAATATACTCAAATTTCTATTCAAAATAATAGCTTCCTTCTATAATTGTTTTAGAAGCAGTAAGCTGACTCACAAACCACAGCTAATAACAAAAGCAACTCAATTTAGTCCTTTCTAGTAACTGCCTAAGGCACTGGCTAATGGCAGAGAAAGCCACAAAGAATGCTCCAAAGGAGGGAAAACAGCTACAATTAAATAGCTTTTGTTAAACCAATGTTTTAAAAGGCGTATACTACAATTATAAGTGGGCCAAAGTTGGCAAGAGTTTATAGGAGAAGGAATGTGGAAGGTCATTCTCCATTTCTTTCCTCACGCCCTGCACAGAAAGGAGTGCTGATTTGAACTGATCAAAGCCAAGAAGACTGACTGGGCTACAGTCACTGGGGATAGAGCTTTCAAAGGAGTTAAACTCTTAGCAGTATTTGCTTGTAACTTCATGGGCTGTCTCTAGGACATGCAAAAAACTGATAACCCCAAGAAACAGAACTGAAGTTCCTGGGGAGATTTTAATATATCTTGAATTTTGTAACATGTTTATATATGGCCAATATGACTTTAAATATGTCTACAAATTCTTTGATACTTCTCTTCTCCTCAAGGGGCGGTATTGAACGCACCTCTCTCTGAGTGTGGGCTGGACTTAGTGATTTGCTTTTATGCATTAAAATATGACAGAAGAATGGGACACCACTTCTAATCTTAGGTTATAAAAAGCCTGCAGCTTCTGTCTTGAGCACTCTTTCTCTTCCTTCTGGAATCATTCACTGTGGAGTAAGACAGATGCCTGAGAAGGCGAGCAAAATAAGAAGACAGCCACAGAGAGTCACCTGAAGCCCCCTCTCGGATTACTATAGCCCCGGGTCAACAACCTGACTGCAACCTCCTAAGAAACCCTGAGTGAGAACCATCCAGTTAATCCCTCTCAGTTTCCTGACCTTGAGAAAACTTGAAATAATAAATATTTGTTGGTTAAGCTGCTAAGTCTTGGAGTAATTTGTTATGCAGCAATAGATGACTAATACAATTACTGGTCTAAAAATATAAACAAACAAACAAAATAAGTTAAATGGAAATGGGATGTCATTGTATGTGCCTGTGTTCTCTTTGGTGTAACTTGCTTCTTCTGTGCTTGAGTGTTAACAACATTTAAACTACTCCCAAAGGGGAGGTGACCTGACTGTTTCTTTTCTCTCACCCCGTTTCGAACTCTCTACCAGCATTTAAAGAACATAGGCTGCTCTGAATCTGGTCTCCCTGGCCCAGCCAAGTTACTTTCTATTTGGCTCCCCATGAGTCTCCCATTTTGTTCTGCTTACACATAGGTTACCTGGTAAAAGGATATCTCTCCTGCATCTGAAAAGATCTGATGACACTCTAATGGTTTTTTTCCACTCCATGAAATTGAAAATAATTTCTTGGTTTTTTTTGCTACTGCTCTTCATCTCTCAAAATGCATCTCCCTGATATCTGACCCCAGTTGGAGAAGGGCATGGGTTTTATGGGTCTTTAGTTCAAAGTGGAAGATATGGCCATCAAAATATGCCACTCATATCTCTTACTGCAGGGAGGGTAATTAATGGATAGCCCTAGTTGCTGTGTTTTGAATCTGTCGCTGAGGCCAGGCTTCTCACGGCTACTCCCAGTGAAAGACCAAACATGGAGGGATGCAAAGGCAGACCCATTCCTGCAAAATGGGGCATCTCTCTGACAGAGGACTCCTTGGACAGATACCTTTGGCTGAAGAAGAACTTCCTGTTGGCCTGACCAAAATATTCCTAAAACTTGCCAGAGTCTGCCGCTCTGCCTGTTCTGCCTTCCTTCTTTCTCTTTCTCCTTCACAGGGGTAGCACCTGCAGCCCTCCTCTCCTCCTCCAATGCCCTCCCCTCTTTTCCCTCACATGTGCTTTTCCCAGTGTATCTCTTTCACAGGTAACCTTGGAGTCTCCTTCTCAGAAGACTCAACTAATGCATCCCCCTTCCATTCTAAGGCACTCAGGATGACTGAGCCTTAGTAGAGGAGCTCTCCACCGGGCCAAGGACCATATTACTGGAATTCTGGATCACAGTTTGGAAGCCAGTAATGTAAATAGTGATTAAGGGTAAATTTGCTTTACCTTGTTCTTTGTGCTCTCAATCATGGTTTTCACTGCAAAGGTAGTTGACCAAAGACAGCACGGCTGTAGATGACTGGATTCCTACTCATTCTTCTTTGCTCTTAGTAGCAGATCCATTACAATATCAGGACAATGGTATACCTAGCTAAACATAAAATTACATTTTTGATGTCCACCTTGCGGATATCTTAGCCAATGAGGTATAAGGAGGAATCATTGGGTAGAGCTTTTAGGAACCTTCCATAGGAGTTCCTGAGGCAGCTGAGACATAGCCTTTTCTCTCCTTTCTCTTTCCTCCGTCTAAAATGAGGATGTGATAGCTGGAGTTTGAGAGGCCATCTAGTGAACATAATGTGACTTTGAGAATAGAACTCACCTGTGAAATATGGTAGAGACTTATCTTGTGTGAAAGTAAACAAATTTCTGTCTTGCTAAAGATACAATTATTTGAGGTCATTCTTACTACCAGTAGAATCCAGTCCTAATTGGTAGATAGATTCAATTATTTATTTAATCTCTGACCAATTACCATCTCTATATGCTAGCTCATTAATTGCACTCCATTGACCCCAAAGGCTGGTGTAGTTAACAGCACCCTATTTCAAAATGACTTACCTTTTACTTTAAACAAAACCAATACAGGTAAATTTGACTCTGTGAGAGTGGTCAGTTACATTAAAAAATATTTTAATTCCAAAGCGGGTTTACTTTAGCATTCTATTAAGTAAAGTGTACGGTATTTCAATATTAGTTCATATATCATTAAATTCATGACAGACGCTGTTGTTGGGGAAAGGGAGAGGGAGCTTTTCAGAGAAACTTACAACTAAATTCTTTCAAGTTTTTCCCACTGATGAGGAATGAGAAAGGAAGATAAAGGCACACTAATGATAGGCCTAATGCAAGGCTCTTACCGCCACAATTTAAGCTCTATCCCTTTTCCACCCTAGTCTAATGACTGTCTTGTTGGCAAACTTGTGATAGTCTTGCAGTTGTCTGTCAAAATCTGCTTTCCCTTCTCCCATTTGTCCATTGCACTAGAAGAAAATGCAGCAACGGCAATCCAAATAGAAACCACATTTTCCAGCCTTTCTTGTACCTAGGGTTGGGCCTGCAATTCATTGATCATTTGCTTAGAAGGAAATAGTTTCCTATTTAGGAATAAACTAGGAAATAGTTTTCCTAAAATACTTCCATTCTTTCCTTTTTCTGTAAGCTGAAAAAGCAAGGGACCACTACACTCAGCATTAACCACGGAAAGGACATGCCTCCCTAAATGATTCATTAAAACAGAGCTGCCCCACAAGCCTAGATTGCGCCCCTCACAGCTTTAGAGAAAAATAGATTTTTATCTTCTTCAAGCCACTGCACTCTGAAGTCTCTTTGTTTTAACACCTTCATCCTTTTCCTAAGTAATAAGCTTAATAATAATATGGCTTTGCTTATTATCCTGGAATCATTAAAAAAGAATGTGTGTATGAGTGTGTGTTTGTGTAGGCTAAGGTGCTTTCAGGACCTCTAAAAACCACAGACTCATCCACACTCTATTTCCCATAGCACAAATATATTAATACTTTAGGAATTCAAATTAGACTACAACAATAAAAAACATAAGAATATATCACAGTACCCTTAGCATAAACAACAACCTTCTCCTATTGGTTAACAATGCTTTAATCAGTACAGGCATTGTCTGTTATAGGCTTATTTCTGAGTCCCACAAGTTCACGTTTTCTGAAAGGGGGAGTCTGGAAACTACCATGAATAAGAATCGTGTTGTTTGAGAACCACGATCCTAGCAGATGGTGGATTACTACGGTCCTATTTCAAAGATGGCCAGGGTGGGTGGGTGACATTTTCTTTGGCAGTGATGCTTTTATGACTTCTCTGAGGGTAAAGTTGTACATCAAAGTCAGAGTGGCTCTGGAGTTCTGCTTCTCAGTCTTATCAAACCAAATAATTTTTTGCAACAGGTTCCCATCCTCACTAAGAAGATGCACTAAGAGATAAGATTGGGCTGTGGTGGGCCAGCCCAGTGACGCAGCAGTTAAGTTTGCATGTTCCACTTCTTGGCGGCCGAGGGTTTGCTGGATCGGATCCCAGGTGCGGACATGGCACCGCTTGGCAAAAGCCATGCTGTGGTAGGCGTCCCACGTATAAAGTAGAGGAAGATGGACATGGATGTTAGCTCAGGGCCAGGTTTCCTCAGCAAAAAGAGGAGGTAGTAGTTAGCTCAGGGCTAATCTTCCTCAAAAAAAAAAAAAAAAGATTGGGCTGTGGTAAGAGGGCTCTGAGTGGACTCATTTAGCCCTTAGTTAACATAGTGAGGACACATCATTCCATCTCAATTCTTGGCCATACCAGAATAACCTTTGGTTATTTCAATTACATTGGTGATAATTTATTTAGATATTTAGTTAAATAAAGGGCATCAGATGTTCCCTGTATATGATTACACCCTAAAATCCAAATTTATTTAATCTTTATGAACATCAGAATAGTTGATTTTGAATAAAACCCAACTTTTTGAACAATTCCTTTCACAGGGCTTCTTGGGTGCGGTAACAACTTACGGAATTTTAACGTAACCTTTGATGTGATTATAGACGTGGTATTTTTTAATGGGAGAATTCTGAAAAATTTAAAGAATAAGACAAAAATCATCATAAATCCAAACTAGCAGGATTATCTACTCTTAACAATTTGGTGTACGGTAAATTGTAATAGAGTCTCTGAGAGAAGCACGTACAGGACCCAGTGTGTGTTCAGAAGAAATGATGGTTCATTTCAGGAGAATGAGACAAGCAAGAGAAGGACTGACTCTAAAAGTTCGGTCTTGAGAAACTAGTAGAACGCTCTGAGTGTCAGGAAATGGGTGTTCCGTCCCAGACAGAGGGAGCAGTCTAGGATAAGGAAGAAACATGTGTGAAGAAGAGACTCTTCAAGTTAAGTAAACTTCAAACAGTATGCTAGATATGAAGCAGATTATGTAAAAGAATATGAGAAATAGGCTTAAAGAATAATTCTACTGCAAGTAATAGTAACTAGCATAGATTCAAATATACTGCTCATTGTGCTAGCCACTGTCCCCAGAGTGTCAAGTGTTTACAAAAGCCCCATGAGGTAGATTTATCATAATTCCTACTTTATAAAAGGGAAACTGAGACTCAGAGAGGTCGGGTGACATGTACAAGGTAATAAGGTAGTAAAAAAAATAGCTGAAATTAAAAATTGTTTCTACCTGACTCGAAAATTTTAACTCAAGGTAAAGCTGAAGATAGGACAGATGAAAGACATGTATCTAAGAAGTGGGACTTTGTAAGAAACAAGAAACCATTAAACAGATTTTGAGAAGGGTAATATGATCCGATTTGTTTCAAATGGTAGGTTAGCAGCATCGAGACTGGACACAAGGAGAACAATTAGGATACTCCTGCAGCAATGTGTACCAGGAGAGAAGAGAGCCAGGACTAGAGAGAGGAACATGAGGCTCATGAAAGCCACAGTGGGAGGAATAATCCATAGGAGTCTGTAACTAATAAGCTGTGGGTAATAAAGGAAAAAAAGAATAGTCTAAGTCAATGACTATCAAACTTTAAGTGAGCATCAGAATAACCAGGAGGGCTTGTAAAAGCACAGATTGTGTGCTCATTCCAGCAGTATCTGGTTCCATAGGTCTGGGGCAGGACCTAAGAATCTCTAACAAGTTCCCATGTAATATAGGTTATGTTAGTACCAGAACCGCATTTTGAGAATCCTGCATTAGAAAAAAGATGTTTTGAATTTGTTGAATATCAGACAAAGACATCCAGGAGTGAGCTGGATAGATCTTTCTGAGCCCAAAAGGGTAGTTAGAACTAAAGATACAGATTTGGGAGTTGTCAGCGTATATTGATGGTATAAGATAAGCATCCAGAAGAATGCCTGGCATTAAATGGGTGCTTGACAAATGCTCACTGATTAAGTTAACAAAAAGAGAAAAGAGAAGAGACAAATATAAAAGCAGCCTAACATCTAATGCCTAACAGAGGAGGAGAAAGGCTGGAAGAGAAGGAGGGAAGTAGGGTGAGACTGTTGGAGGAGACAGGAAGGTGGTGTCGTTGTCAAGAAGGAGAGAGTCCCAGGGGAAGGGAGTATCAAATGCTGAAAAGAGATCAAGTAACATGGTAGAGAAAAGAATTTTGAATCTGGCAATTAATAAATGACTCATTACCTTTCCAGTGCAGTAATGGAAGTGAATTGAAGAATTAATTAAATAGGAGAAAATAGAAAAATGTTTCTAGACCAAGGCTGTCCAATAAAACTATAACGTGAGCCACATATATAATTTTGAGTGTTCGAGTAGCCACATTACAAACTGGTGAAATTGGCTTTCATAATATATTCTTTTAACCCAGTATATCCAAAAAATTATCATTTCAATAGTTAATATTAAAAGTATTTATGAGAAAGTTTACATTTTTTCTTATCAATTTTTTTCAAATCTGGTCTATATTTTACATGAATAACACATCTCAATTCACACCTAGCCACATATCAAGCACTTAGCAGCCACATGTGGCTAGTGGTTACCGTATTGGACAGCACAGTAATGGACTATCCATTTATGGATTTGATTGTCAAGGAAAAGGGAGAAATCAGATGCTAGTTAGAGCAAAACAGAAAGCTGAGTCTTTATCATCGCTCTCTCTCTAACTCTCTCCTCCTTCTTTCCCTGCCTCCTTTCCCACCTTTCCTTCCCGCCTCCTCATTCTGCCATAAAATTTGCACGTTTAGATCCTGTGAATACACGGCACTCTGTATTTCCCCTTTCTGTGATTTGTTCCACTTTGTTTTCAAAAATTATTATAAAATGTTGCATACTTACAAAATTACATATAACTAAAATATAACAACATAACATAACAACTATTTACCAACCATGCGAGTTAAGTTACAAATGTCTTGGCATCCTGATCTGTACCTGCACAAGCACATAACCCTCCCTTTCCTCCCACAGGCAATCATGATCCTAAATTTTGTGTTTATTATTCCTGTACTTTTCTTTGTATACTATTATGCCTTTAGATATCTCTAAATAGAATATTGTTTGTTGTGTGCTTTTAAACTTTATATATATGTATCACACTATAGGCATTATTTTTCCATATGGTATTTTTGTTCAACATTTTGTTTGTGAAAATGTTAACGCAAGACACTAGAGTTTATTTTTATAGTATCTCATTTCTTAAATATAAAAATATTTGGGTTATTTATTTGATATTTGAGTTATTTATTGTTTCACGCTCCTATGAAGGAATCTTCTCATCAATTTTCTTACACTTACCCCCTGGTTAGGGAGAAAGAGAGAGAGAGAGAGAGACCCTCACTTCTGATTTCTCTAAGTTGTCTAACTAAGAGTGAAATCATAGATCTTCACTCTTATTAAACAATGTCAAGTTATTTCCAGAGTAATTGTATTAATTTTTATTTCCAAGAATAGTTACCATTGATCCACATCCTCATCAACATTTGATGTTGTCAGACAGTAATTTTTGCCAGCCTGGTAAATGTAATGGTAACTCATTGTGATTTTAATTTTCTTTCCCTTGATTACTAATGAAAACTTTCCTATATTTAATGGTCTTTTCAGTTTCATTGTCTCTGAAATACACGTATAATCTTTTGAGGGTTTTTTGGGTCTCTCTTTTGTGTTTTTTGTTTTTTAGTTTTTTGCTTTTTGATTTATAAGACTTATGTATACAGCTTTCATATTAGTCATTTGTCAGTTGTTTGTGTTGGCAAATACCTTTTCCCATTTGAGTTTTGTGTTTTGTACTTTTTTTGATTAACATTTTTTAATTAAAGAAAAACATGCTTAAAAAGATATACAAATCATAGATGCCCATCTTGATGAATGATGCTTTTTTGAGTAGCACCACCCAAATATTACCACACCCCAAATCCTCCCAACTGTCCCTAAGTCATTGTTCCACACAAAGGTCATCAATATTCTGACTTCTCTAACAATAATTGAGTTTTGCTTGGCTACTTTTACATAAATAGAATAATATGGTATGAACTCTTTTGTGTCTGGATTCTTTTATTTAAAAAAGTGCTTCAGGGGCCAGCCTGGTGGTGTAGTGGTTGAGTTTGCACCCTTCACTTCAGCACCCTAGGGTTCGAGGGGTCAGATCCTGGGCAGAGATCCAGATGCGGTCCTACACACCACTCATCTAAGCCATGCTGTGGCCGAATCTCACACACAAAATAGAGGAAGATTGGCACAGACACAAGCTCAGCTACAATCTTTCTCACCAAAAATAAAACAAAACACAAAATTAAAGAAAAACTGCTTGAATTCATTCATGCTGTTGCATATATTAAGAGTTTATTATTTCTCAATACTGGATAATATTCCCTTGTATAAACATACTACAATTTATATAGCCATTTACTGAAGAGCATTCATGTTGTTTTCTGTTTGGGGCTCTTGAAAATAATGCTGTGGATGTTCTCGTGCATGTCTTTTGATATACACAGTATGTGTTGCTGTTGAATATATACTTAGGAGAGGAATTGCTGCATCACTGAGTTTGTTTGTATATCTACAATTTTAGTAGATACTGCCAAACAGATTTTAAATTTGTTAAACTGATTTTTACACTCACTAGAACATATGATAATTTTTGTCATTCCACATCCTCCTAAGATATTGCTACTGACAGTCTTTTTAACTTGCACCCATTTGGGGGATCTCTACTAGTATCACATTTTGGTATGAATCAACATTTTCTTGATGACTAAGTCTGGTTGAGTATCTTTCCATATTTGGGCATTTCGATGTTGACTTTTGTGAAGTGTCTGTTCAAATGTTTTTTTCTATTTTATTTATTAGATTCTTTGCTATTTCTTGTTAATTTGTAAGAGTTTCTTTTGGATACGAGATCTTTGATGAACATACGCATTCCAAACATATTTATCACTCTGTGGTTTGCATTTTTAGTTTCCTAATACCATTCTTTGGATGAACAAAAGTTCTTAATTTAATTGAAGTAGAATTTTCCAATCTTTTCTTTCAAGGGCAAGTGTGTTTTTGCCGAGTTTAAGAAATTTTGTCCACCCCAGGTCACGAACACATTTTTCGAAGTTATCTTCTAGTAGCTATATTATTTTAGATTTTATATTTAGGTCTATAATTCATCTGGAACTTATTTTTTCAATCAAGTAAGGTAAGGTCAAAATTCAGTTCCCTTATGGATAGCCAATTTACCCAGTATCATCTATTGAAATGACAATCCTTTCTTCACTGAATTGTAGTGGTAACTTCGTCAAAACTCAGGTGACTTTACATACAGTTTTGGACAATTATTCTGTTCTGTCGGTCCATCTGCCTGCCCTGTGTGCTTATCACACTGTCTTAGTTACAATAGCTTTTTAGCAATTCTCCAAATCAAGTAGTGCAAACCTTTCAAATTTGTGCTTTTTTATTCAAAATGTTTATTGAATATTCTTGAAACTTTTCATTTTCATACTAATTTTGAATCATTTTTTGAAGCTTATTTTTTTTCCACACACAAAACATCTCTTGGAATTTTGATTGGAATTGTGATGCATTTTTAGATCAATTTGGAGAAAATTGGCATCTTTGCAATACCAAATCTTCCAGTACAAAAATATGACATATCTTTGCGTTTGTTTAGGTTTTTGTAATTTCTTTCAGTAAGGTTTTGTAGATTTCAATACTGACAATATTTTTCTTAGTTTTTTCCTAAATACTATTTTAAATTTTCATGTTTATTATCACTTGCTGCTGGTACATAGAAATAATTTTAATTTTGTGTATTGAACAGGCATCTAGCAGCTTTGCTAACTTCATTTGTTAATTCTCATAGCCTATCAGTAGAGTCTTCAAATTTCCTACATACCTTATTGAAATTGTTAACACCTCCTGTCTTAACATCCACCATAGGACTGTAAAGAATAGAAGTGGTTGAAAGAATTCCCTCCCATACTTCAACATGCATATGAAACACCTGGAGATCTTCTTAAAATGCAAATTCTAATTGAGTGAGTCTGAAGTGAGGCCTAGGAGTCTCCATTTCTAACAAGCTCCCAAGTGATACAGATATTGTCAATCTACAAACCCCTACTTTAAGGAGCAAAGATGTAGCGAATACCGTTGTCTGATTCTCAATAGAAGGGACAAAGCATTTATCATTTTAGCCCTTATCTAATGTGTGCTAGAGGTTTTGTTTGTTTTTGCAAATTTCATGTTTCAGATTAAGAAATTTTTACTTCTACTTTATTTGCTAAAATTTTTAACAAGTATTGAATTTTCTAAAATTATTTTGCTTTTAATGAAACCATCGTATAATTTTTCTCCAGTATTCTGTTAATGTGGTGAATTACATTGATTGCTTTCCAAAGTTTAATCAATCTTACATTCCTGAAATCAGCCCAATTACGTCCTGTTATTCTATTTATTTATTGCTGGATTAAATTTACTAATATGTGTTTAGAACTTTTATGTCTATGTTCATAAGTGAATTGAAATGTAATTTTCATTTCTTTTAGTATACCTGTCAACTTATGGTATTATGATTACACTGATCTCATAATTATTCAATTTGGGAATGGTTCTTCTATTTTTATCCCATGGAATATTTTGTGGAAAAATGGTCCTATTTCTTCCATAAATGTTTGAAAGAATTTACTGATGAAATCATTTAGGCCTGGGAATTTTTTTGTGTAGAGGTTTTTAATTGGGAATTCAATTTATTAGATAAAGCGTTTTCAAATTGTTTTATTTTTTCTTGCATCAGTTTTGGTAAACACTGTTTTCCTGAGAATGATTCCTTTTATTGAAATTTTCAAGTTAAATTTTTTCGTAATGTATTCTTATAATCTGAAGAATCTATAGTGATTCTTTTTTTTATTCCTGAGATCAAGAGTTTGTACCATGTTTTTTTCGTGATAAATCTTGCCAGATATTTATCAGTTATGCTGTTCTTTTCAACAACTGATTTGTGGTATGGTTAATTCTCTCCATTTGTTTCCTTTCTAATTCATTCATTTCTGTATTGTCTTTATTTCCTTCCTTCGATTTTCTTTGGTTTTCTTTTGCTGCCCTTTTTCTAACTTGTTGAGACAAGATTTAGATGACTGAATTTCATCCTTCCTACTCTTCAAACATAACGGATTTAAAACTACAAATTTCATTCTCATTACCAGTTTAGCTACATCTTACAAGTTTTGACAAATCTATATTAATTACTACACAATAAAAATATTTTCTGTGATCCACTGAGACTTCCTCTTTAATACTTTGGTCAATTACTACTTCTAATTTCCTAATCTCCAACATTTGGGGATTTTTAGGTTAACTTTTTACTGTTACTTTCAAGATTAATTCTACTATGATCAGAATACATATTCTGAGTGATTTTCATTCTTTGAAAGTTTTGGGGATTGGTTTTATGCCCAGCATATGGTCAGTTTTGATAAATAGTTCATGTGCACATTTACCTCTCCCCTTCAACCACATTTTTTAAATTGTTATTACACCTTTTAACCGTATATGTATTTTAGGTCCAAAACACTGTAGCTATGTTTTGTTTAGCCAATATTCACTTACTTTTGCCCACATATTTACTTTATCTTGTTTCTTCATTACTTCCTGCAGTTTTATGTTTCTGTACAGAATCATTTTTCTTCTGCCTGAAAAGTCCTTTCATCTTTTTTCTTTAATTCAGATTGGCAATGAATTAAATTATGTCAGTGTTTACTTGTTTGGAAATGTCTATATTTTACTGACACTGTTGAAAGATAATTTTCTAGAGTGTAAAATTTTAGGTTGTTGTCTATTTTTTCTGCTCTCTAAAATTGTCATTCTATTGCAACTGACATCTACCGTTTCTTATAAGGAGTTAGTTTTCTTTCTTACTATTTCCTCCTTGAAGATAATGTGTTTTATTCTCCTCTGGCTTCTTTTAACTTTTAACTTTGTTTTTCTCTTTCATAAATTTTATGACGATTTTTCAACCAGGAGTGGTTTGTTTGTATTTATTCTACTTAGCATTCATGTTTCTTCTTGAATTTGTGAGTTGATGTCTTTTCTGGTTTTCAAAATATATTTTTGTCATTATCTTTGCAAATATTAGTTCTGTCATATTTTCTCTTCCCTGCCTTTGTGAGGCTTCAGTTGCCCATATATTAGACTCTTACATATTTCTTTTTTGTTTTCTTTTTTTTTCTTTCTTCTTGAGAAAGATTGGCCCTGAGCTAGCATCTGTGCCAATCTTCCTCCACTTTGCATGCGGGATGCCACCACAGTGTGGCTTGATGAGCAGTGTGTAGGTCTGAACCTGAGATCCAAAACTGTAAGCCTCCTGCCACTGAAGCAGAGTATGGGAGCTTAACCACTATGCCACTGGGTTGGCACATTTCTAATATGTTTCTTATACCCTTTTACAAATTTTCCATCGTTTTTGACCTTCATGTTTGATTCTGGATATTTTCTACTATCCTATCTTCAAGTTCATAAAACCATTCTTCTGTTGTATCCAGTCTGTGGTCAAACCCATTTACTAGTTTTTAATTTTCATGATTGCATTTTGTGATTGTATAATTTCCATCTGATTCTTTTTATAGATGTTAGTTTTTCAGTGAAATGCTTTATTTTCTCATATATTTTCTGGAACCTGATAATTACAGTTATTTTAAAGTTTGTGTCTAGTAACTTCAACGATTGGGTGATCTGGAAATATTTTATCAGCTGTCTTTCTCTTGACCCTTTGGTATTCCTGTAATTGTTTTTAATGAAGGACAGATATTATACAAGAAAAATCGAGGAGGCTTTGGAGGATACGCACCTCATCATCTGGCAGTCTGCCTGAGTTGGAGCAGATCCCCTTAATCTAATTAAGGAAGGAACCAACTGAACTGACATTTTCTAAGTCACTTTCTACCTCTGGCTCTGCTCTGTCCCCAGGCTTGACTCCCCTGGGTCCTATCTGATTGTCTAGGATGCTTTCTCTTTGGCAAATCCTGAAGTCTAGTTCGTATGCCCTCAGCACAAGAAGACTACTGAAAATTCAGGTTTTGTGTGGTGACTTTTGCTTTGTTTCTTTGACTGTCACCTTGTACATTAAAATTTGGCAAACATCTCTAAGAGGAAATATGAAAGAATCTTGGACTCCTTTCTCTGTGCATTCTTCCTCTCAAGGATCTCTCCCTCATGCTTCAAACCTCCATTGAAAAAAGAATTGTCAAATATTGATAATACTTAGATATTCAGACCCTATTTTGGAAAATGAGAGAGTTTTTAGTTACCTAATGGACCAGAAGAACTTGAAAGTGCTTTAGTTTAAATGTTTTGTTTCTGTAGAAATCTACTTAAATGTTGTCACAAAAATACGCAGTTTTATTTATTGACAAATAGGCAAGCCTAGATAATATCTAATATTAAATTTAATTACATGTAACATATACATAATTGACCATACTTCTTAATCAGACATAAATAGAAACAAAAGGTCAGGCAATAGCAAAACTCCAAATGAAAAAGAGACACACTAAGAGTCCCAGTACTCTGGCATACACAATAGCTGGGACTGAGATTTTCAAAATGGCTGATTTTTGACTTACTGACAGACAGCGTTTTTAAAGTTGGTTGTTTTTATTAGCTGAAGAGTAAAGTTGGCATCCCGTTGAGATGAGTTTCAGTGAGGTTTATGGTTGTTCCTTCCATTTCTGGGCTCTTGTCCTATGAGATATTATCCATTTCAAAAAGTTGTGCTATTTCAGCAATTTCTTGTTCAACATTGACAGTTGCCATTTCACAAATATCAGAGAGATTGAAAAGGCCTATAAGATCATTAAATCCATCCCCCTGGCACTGTAGGCGAAGCAAGTGAAGCAAAACTATTTTTTTTGTGTGTGGGTTATATTTGGTATAGTTGTTTCTAGTAAAAGCAATATTGAGAGGAATGGGTGAGGGTGCCTAGATAAGTGAAAAGTTTCCGTAGAAATTTTCATTGTTTCTTTTCTTCCTCATCAGTTTGAATAGCATTAATCATTAGGTCCTTATTTTATACCCCAAATGCAGATTTTAAAACAATTTCTGAGGTTTAACTTTTACTTTTCATTTACAGTCCATGTTCTCTTAGTTTTAGCACCGACCAGATAATCTGGGACTGAGTGGCATCCCATAACTAATAGTCTGGGAAATCTATCACTTCAATGTGTAAAGCCATGAAAAATATATAGACTGTGTTATCTTCAATTGAATGATAACAATTTAATATATGTTTGTAGTTTTTGTAGCATTTAAAGATGGCAAAAGTGTTCTGGTTAATATTAAATAGCTAAATAGTACTGAATTTAGACAAACTTACTCCTTCATATCAAAGTCCACATGATAATATACTAAGGAAACATCCATGTATTGTTATTCACATATCAGTGCTGTCTGTTCGTGACATTTAATTATAATTAAAATTTAGAGATTTAAGCGTCTTACAAATATCTACTTTATTATAAGATATCAATGGACCTATCTCTTGAGCACAAAAAATGGCTGAAATATAAAATATTGTATTTAAACACAAGAAGGATTCCTTTATAATCATATAATCCAAACATACTTTCTGATCTTGTTTGTTATTAAATTTTATTTAATTAAATCACCAAAGTTATTTTATATCATAAGCTTTGTAATAAAAATCTGGCCACATATAAATGAATAACAGTCTCCCTTAGGCAATATCAAAACATCACCTCTTATTAATAAATTACAAAAGAAAATAGCAAGAAAATAAAGGAGACTATATATCAACTATTACATTGTCATTAATACCAGTTGGTTCTAAAAGTTTTGACTCCTAAGCTATTGAACAATGGAATAAAACAAAGTTATTTTTTTGGAGCCTTACTACATCATTTATTTAATTTTTGATTACGTTTTTTGGGAAGCACAAAGAACCAAATATTTTATACAAGTCCTTTAGCAGCTCCCAAAATGTTACAGAATCAATTATAGATCCCACCATCACATACCTGGTGGTAGACATATCCATAGAACATATTCCAAAATGTTGATTAATTGTTGGTACAAAATAATTCAATATTATAGCACCATACACTCAGATCACACTCAGAAAACAGGTACTGCGGGCAATCTCAACTCTTAAGGAGGCTTTACGACTACAGTTTGAAGTTTAGAGCCAGGCATAGGTAGTGGCTGCTCCCATTCCACTACCAAATAATGAAATGCCTCTTGCAAGATTCCACTGCTCTCACCCTGCTTTGAACATGTAACGCAGCACATTATTTGAATAATTGAATAGATCTTCATTAGTAAAAGCAAAGTTCTGGCATAACATTTAAAGAATATGCACGAAAAGATTTTCATAGGTACAGAGTCCTTCTATTATAAAAGTAATTATGTAAATCCACATATGATATCATGTTATATTGATATTAATACATTATCTCTAGAGATGTTAACAAGATAGAGACTTTTTGGCAGGAGACAATGACATAAATAGGTGAGAAAGGCTTAAGGTAAACCTTCAAGAAAGGCATTCTTGAAGGATAAATAAAGAAGACCTGTCCTAATTAAGAGTTGTAAAAATATCTTACCCACTGTAAGGTACATTAGAGTCTAAACTTCCACTTCCTAGGTTCTGGAGAGCAGGAGATGAGATATATTCCTTCAGTTGGTCTCAGGAGTATAGATTCTTCTCCTACTGTGAGCATCTTTCTACACTGTGATTGTACTTTAAACACCTTAGTACATATTTTTCACATAGCATCATCCCTAAACACAAAACATCTCTTTTATTTGATGCTCACTCCCCTGCCCCACAAAATATAGTCTGCTTCAGAAGGAAAAACTTGAAGTGCCAGATTTACTGAGAAACTGCATGTTGATTTCCAACATGGTGCCCTCCTAAAGAACGTCCAAGTGCAAATTCGATCATCCACCAAAGTCATCTTCACTACCCTCTGTATCTTCTATACTTCACTTCTACACTTTATCTCTCCACTACATCTTCTCTACCTCCTCATTCTCTGCTTAAGAAACATCCTCCCTGTAATCATACGCTAGAATCGTAAATATTCAGGGACTTTGTGGATCATCCAATCCTATTCTCTCGTTGAAGGAGAAACAAGATATAGGAAGAACATTTGAGCTGCCCAAGCTGCATCAGATTGCAATAAAGCTGTCCCTAGATACCAAGTCGCTTTGACTCCCAAGTTAATGTTGTGCCCTACAGCAGGTGGTTCTTTATGAAAGACTGTGCCTTCTCAAGGACAGGTGGTATGTCTCCTCCCAGCTTAACAGTCAGGGGTCAGTCTTGCTGTCCTAGAGGTGATGGGCACCTCTTGACCTATGTTTTGCTGCCCAGTTGGCCCCTACACTGGACTACTGGAAGAAATTCTAGATTTCCAACTTTGAAAGAACATAAAAAAGAAGACATATTAAACATAATTGTAGAAATTCAAGATAATTTGTTAACTTTGGTTTATAAACTTAGGCGACCACAGCTTCAAATGTTAGAATGCTGGATTAGGAATCAAGAATCTAGTTTTGGGCTTGCTTCTAAGTACCTTTGAAAGTTTGGGTAAATTTCTTAATCCCTCTGTTTCTCATTTGCCTTATCTGGAATTTAAGAGGATTGTACTGGATAATTCTTAAGGTCCCTTCCAGCTAGAATTTTCTGTGATTCTTTATCATGCAAAGTAAAGTGGAGAACTGAGATAACCACATAGCTTATCAAAGAGTAAACAAGGCTCAGTAGTTTGCTTTACTTGTCTGCAAATTTCAGATGAAAATTATTTTTGAATCCTAAATCACTAGTACTATTACTTCTACTTTTACTTTACTGTGTGTGGATGCAGCCAGAATGCCATGCTTCACTCATACGCACTGAGTCCAGTAGACCACGTTAAACAGAATGCTGGATTGAGCTATGAGAAATTGGCATACTCTGTACTTGTATTCAAATGGATCCACATTCCCTGTGGCAGAATCAGAAAGGCAGTGCACACAAATATAAATAAATGGAAAACTTCAAGGCTTGTTTATATAACTACATTCTTGTATATATATGAAGATGTTGCAATTAGGAAAACTTAGCTTGTCAAAACTGGTCATTTAAAATTTGTTCTCACTTCCTTTTCCCTGTGATTTTTTTTAACGATGATTTTTAATCACCTCCCTCACCAAAAATAAGTTTAAGTGTCTCTTCAATTCATTTGCACTTTACTTTCCCAGCTTTTCCTGACAGCTTCTTCTTGTATGTAGCATTAAATAGTTCTGCTCTGGTTCCCCTGTATTAACCCTGGGGCTGAATTTTGCTTTATATGCACATACCAACGCATTGGAAGTACAGTCAACTTTTGGTTGAGTCCTTTAAAGGAGATTTGAGCCTATCATGAGAACAGTGCATGCATCTAAACAATCATTTGTACACCATTTTCTGTATTTCAAAAATTTTCCTGAGAATACCCGATTTTTAAAACCTCCACTAGTAAATCCCCTATTTCCCAATGAGACTAAAATGGAAATAGGTTCCCAATTAAATGTTTCCCTTTATTGCATCCCCAACCCCCAGGCCTAGTCTCTCTCATTTTCTGTTCAGTCCAGCAGTGGACACTATATTCAAAGTAGGAATCAACTAAATGCCTTACGAAGGTGCAGTTTCACTCTCTCTTCTCATCTTCTTCCCCTTTGAAGAGATAACTTAGTAAATCCAGGTTGCTTTTTCTAATGCGGTTGCGCTCTGTGCTGATGGTTTTGCAGATTTTCCCACAATATCCTCCAAATCCTTTTCTGGGTGTATGTTCTGCATAATTGGCTCCTTGATCCTGTACTTATTAGTTTGTGTCTTTATACCTGAACTGCTTTTGGCATCCTCTGCCTTAATCACCCACAATTCAAATCCTCTTCAATCTGATAATATTGCACCTTATTATTTGCTAAGACCTCAATTTTAGTATCACCAGCAAATTCAATGGTCTTTTCTTCTCTGCACACGTCCCCAAATATGTAGGCCTTATTCCCAGAGCTCTGGAAAGCATGCTATTTTTAACCCCCTTCGAAGCTGAGCTTGCCGTCTATGACTGCCTTTTGTCTACTACTCTTAAATTGGTTTTCTGCTACAATATGCTATTTTGCCTCCCATTCCCTGGATCTGCTTTAGATATAAATCTTCGATGTGAAACCTTGTCAAATGCTTTTTGAAAACAATTTTTTCTTATCTATTGAGGCAGTGGTGCCTTCCAAGAGCTCTGGACATTTAGAGAAATATGGCCTCCCATGCGTGAGTCCATCTTGACTATCTCGAAGCAATCTTGCTAGGATTCTCTATTTACGTTCAGAGAAATACAAGCAGTCTCTTAAAGCAGATGGACAGATTAAGCAAACAATAAGCATTTCCTGTTTTATTTTTCTACATGTTTAGGGACAGATGACTGGGCCTGATTTTTCCGTGCCTCTTCTGGAGAGCACCACATGTTGGTAACATGGGCTTTGTCACATAAGATTTGGGGCAGAGTGCAGATGTGTGCAGTGTAGGAGATCCTGGCAAAGCAGTCTGGGCAGACTGAAGCTACAATGGCATTGGTGATGACTGACTAGCCTTTGTTAAGCATTTACTCTATGCCAGGCCCTATTCTAAGCCACTTACGCTCTTTTAACCTGAGGACATTATTTTGAAATAAATAAAGGCTTTCAGAAAATTTATTAAAATGGTACAGAGAATGTCTGTGTACCTTTCACCCAGCTTCCCCTAGTGTAAGCGTCTTATATAATCATAGGATGATCAAGACAGAAATTAACATGGGTGTAATACTATTCACCAAACTACAGACTATTAAAATTTTTACAAGTTTTTCCTCTAATGTCCTTTTTTCTGCACTAACTTGTTATATCTCCTTAGTCTTCTTCAATCTGTGACAATTCCTTGTCTCTCCTTGCCTGTCCTGTGACAGTCTTTTCTTGTCTCTCATGATTTGACACTTTTGAAGAGTACTGGTCAGGTGTTCTGCAGAATGTCTTCCAATTGATTTTTTTTTTTCCTGATGTTTTCTCACAATTACCTTAAGATGATACATTTTTGGCAACAATACCAAAGAAATGGTGTGCCTTTCTCAGTGAATCATAACAGGGATGATGCCAACCTTGATCATTTGATACGATGATGTCTGCCAGATTTCTCCACAGTAAAGTTACTATTTTTCCCTTTGTGATTAGTAAGTATTTGGGGTGACACACTTTGAGACTATGAAAATACCGTGTTTCTTTTCAAACTTCTGCCCACTAATTTTAGCATCTATCAGCATAGCTTACCTATAATCATCACTCTAGTGATTACCCATTGGTGATTTTCAACTTCTCTAATTTCTTCCACATTGATTAATCAGAATTCTTCTGTAAGGAAGAGCTTTTCTTTTTCCTCTATTCATTTATTTTCTTCAATTATATATCGATATCAGTATGAACCAGTGGATATTTACTTCATTTTAAGGATATTGTGTAAGAAAGCCTCCAAAGAATTCACCAATATAAAAATATATTGCTACTTATATGGGAAAACATTGGCAACGTCTATGTAGAAGAAGTAAGTCTACAAAAATATGCTTAGATAGTCAGCATAAATAGACTTGTCTGAAGGATAAAATGGCTTACCAGGACTGCCCCAAAGACCACCAGATTTACCTCATTGGATTTAAAATAAAACAGCATCATCACTCCTGCATCTTACCTCATAAAATGTAGAGTTAGAGAGAGGGAAAGCAGAGGTGTGTACATGCAGTATTGGAAATGATTGAGTAGTTGATAATTCTAATCATTCAGGAGCAGAGCAGGTAGCAGGGTATGATAATGGAAAGAAACAAAAAATTGCCTATAAGCCGTCTATGGAGGAAGTCAAATCTGGGAAGTGGGACGTACTGGCATATAACAGAGGAAATTGAAACTGATAGGAGGGATGATGAAGTAACCCTGCCAAATATGCGTTGCTCACCCAAGGCTGTTATTAATAAGTTGCTGACACAGCCCCACAACTTATTCCTGATGCACTAGACCTTGGCAATCAACAAAACTGAATCCCAGGAGTGTACGACTGAGGGAACTGGTACAATTCCTGTCTCTGTCATAGCTAGCTCAGAGCTGGTGTGGGTCTGAGACTATAGGTATTTCTGCCCACAGACCCAGCTTCAGGGAGTAGAAGAAAACAAAGGCAGGAGACATGAAATAGATGGCAAGGATGCTTCTATCAAGCAGAGAATCAAAGCTTTACAGCAATACTTTTGTTGATAGCGTCTATTCACCCATCATTCTATATATCCCTTTATTTCTTCAATTTATTTACAGAGTGCATACTGTATTCTAAGTGTTGTGCTAATTTCTGAGAGCTCAAAGGTAAACAGGAGACAATCCTTGCTCTCAAGAAGTTATTTATAATCTTCAACTTCCCTCTAAGCCCCTGTTTGAGAATTACTGCCTCCCATTTATTCATTCATCAATTAAAAAATATGTAATGGAGATCTACAATGTTCCTGCACTATGCTACATCATGGAGATATACAGATAAAGGTCTCTGCACGTGTTCTAAAGGAGCTCATAAGTGAACCTGATAAATAAACAGAATTGTGATATGGCTTGATGAGTGATATGATGGTGATGTTCTCAAGATCTGTGAGAACAAATGGAAGAGGCACCTAACTTAGACCAGAAGCATCAAAGATTGCTTTGTCTTTCTTTTTTTTTAACACATCCAAGCCAGAGCTCTTTTTTTTTTTTTCTCCCCAAAGCCCCAGTATATAGTTGTATACCTTAGTTGTAAGTCCTTCTAGTTCTTCCATGTGGGACGCCGTCACCGCATGGCTTGATGAGTGGTGTGTAAGTCCATGCTCACAATCCAAATGGGCAAACCCCAGGGTGCTGAAACAGAGTGCACAAACTTAACCACTACACACTGGGCTGGCCCCCATCAAAGATTTCTTAACAGCAAAGGCACCAGCCTGAGTCACGAAGGAAAAGTGAAAGTTTTCAAGATAAGTATGTGTATAGAGGACAGCAATTCTGGACGCAAGAGGCAGCAAGTTCATTTACTATAGAAATACAAATCATACGGTGAGGCTGGATTATAGAGTTCAAGGAGGGAAGAGGTAAAATGTGAGAGTGGAGAAGCTGGCAGGAACCAGATAATGGAGAAAGTATTGGAAAATATTCTATAGAGTTTAAATTCTATCCTAAAGACCATGAGAAGCTATTTAAGCAAAAGAGGTGACTCACTCACGTTTAGATTTTAAATGACCATTTTGGAGGCAGTGTAAAGAATAGATCTGAGGAACATAAAACAATAGACAAGGCGGCAATAAAGGATGTCATTAAAATAAATCAGGCAAGACTTCCCAGTATGTATCCAAAGGAAATGCAAACAGGCTATTGGAGAGATATCTGCACTTCAAAGTTCATCACAACGTTATTCACAGTAGGCAAGATATAGAAACAGCCTAAGTGTCTGTCAAAGGACGAGTGGACAACGAAGATGCGATATATATATAATATATATATAATGGAATATTATATATATATAATATAATGGGATATATATATATATAATGGAATATTATTCAGCCATGAGAAAGAAGGAAATCTTACCATTGACAACAACATTGACGACCTCGAGGACATTATGCCAGGTAAACTAAACCAGACAGAAAAAGACAAATACCACATGGCATCACTTATATGTGGAATATGAATAAAAAGTCAAACTCATAGAAACAGAGAGTGGAAAAGTAGTTGCCAGGGCTGAGGGGGGAGAAATGAGGAGAGGTCGGTAAGAGGGCACAGATATTCAGCTATAAGATGGATGAAGTCTGAGGATCTAATGGATGACATGGTGACTATAGTTGACAATATGGTGACTATAGCTGATAATGCTGTATTGTATAATTAAAGTTTGCAAAGAAAGTCTAACTTAAATATTTTCAGCAAAAAAACCAAACAAACAAATATGTGAAGTGATAGATATGTTAATTAGATGGGGGAGGAATCCTTTCACAATGTATACGTATATCAAATCATCATGATGTATGCTTCAAATATCTTACAATTTTATTTGTTAATTATACCTTGATAAAGCTGAAAAATAAATGAACAAAAATAAATAAACAACATAGAGTACTAATATACTGATACAGAATGCGTGAATAGTGAATAAATTATATTTTGAAATAAAAAATAAAATAAATCAGGCAAAAAATGACTAAACAAACAAACAAAGGAATAGAACTTGTAGCCATGGTTTCAGAAAGAATGGGATGAATCCTATAATTATTAGGGGGTCAAGATATAATAATGGATTGAATATGTGGTTAGGGACAGTCTAGGACTTGAGAAACAGGGTGCTATTTTCAGAAAGAAGAAAAATGAGAAGCATAGTAGATTTAGGTGAGAAATTAATTTGCGTATGTCAAATTAGAGGTACCTATGACAATAATTCTGGAAATGTCCAGATAGATGTCATAATTCTAGGACTCAGGGGAAATCTGAGCCTGCTGTGAAGATCTTGGCATCTTTATTCCACAAGTAGTCATTGATCATTTACTGAGTGTTAGACGAAATGCTAGAAATGCTGCTGAATGATACTGACCCGGTCCCTACCTTCCAGGAACTTACAGTCGTGAAATGTAGATCACAGCAAAGCAGAAAAGTGGGAAAGACCACTGAGGGTTAGTGCAGGGCTTTTTTCCTACTCCTTTTTCCTGAATGTGTACACAGTTTTTCTAATACTTGAGTATATGTATGAATCACCGGGGGATCTTGTTAAGAAGGAGCTTCTGATTCCATAGTACGTCTGGGATGGGGCCTGAGGTTCTGAACTTCTGAGAAACTCTCGCATGATGATGATGAGGCTGCTGGTCTGTGGACCACACCATGAATAGAGCACTCTTTCCTTCAGGTCAGAGTAGCTAAGAGTCATCATCAGCGTGAAATGTGCCGGAGAAGTCAAGTAAGGGAGGGTCTGACTGCTGGGAAAGAATGAAGAGAGCATGTGGTAGTAGCGGGGAAACCAATCTTCACTAAAGGTGACCTGTGAGTATTAGCCACCCTCATTCAGCAGATATTACTCACTACCTTCCCAGGAACCTGCTCAAATTCAAGCACGTTGGATAATGGCTCTGTTAAGGAGTGGGATGAATTCCAATGAGACACTTTCTTGTTTGAATTCTTAAAAAATTCATATGAGGAGTCTAGGGAAGGAATCTGTAAGAGGCTTCCCTCCATGGTAGAAAGCACCGGAATGGAGTCACAGCTTCAGTTGGACCTCAGATCTACAGCTTAGTAGTGTTGCTTGAACGGTGTTTACTTTCCCACTCTGGGACCTGGTTTCCTCTTCTGCCAAAACCCAGACTGTATTTCCTTCATCACAGGATGCTGCAAAGGCCCCACGGACTAAAGGACACTAAGACGCCCATGCAGGGCTTGGGGGAGGGTGTTTGCTACTTCTCTTTATTTTTTTCATTTTTTCTTTTCCTGGAGGAAAGGCTTCTCTCCATGTGAGAAAGATGATTCCCTGATGCTCTGGGGACACAGAAGTCATGGCTCCCTATCCCTGAAACAGGGAGCCTCTCAAAGTGTGATTCTTAGACCTGCAGCATTGGCATCCCCATGAACTTGTTGGAAATGCGATTGCAGGGGCCCACTCTGACCCACTCAATCAGAATCTCTGGAGCTGGAGCTTAGGAAAATGTGTTATAGTAAGTTCTCCAGGTGATTCTCATGTACATCAAAGTTCAAGAACGACCACTCTACATGATCCCAGCCTGAATGGCTTCCCTTACTCCAGGGTTTGGGGGTTATAGGAGCCTGAGGAGTATTGCCTTCTCTCCAGCCAAAAGAAGATCTGAGATGCAAAACTTGTCTGTGAAATAGACGTCACAACATCCTTCAGCCTTCATGTCCTGGGACCCAGGGCTGAGGGGACTGGAACCTCCCCAAGTTTCATAACCCAGGTCAATGTTATTAGACGAAACTTTATTTTCAGAGGATCTGACAATTACAGTTTACACACTCATGTATAACAAAATCTCTCTTCTGTGAGATTTAATGAGAGAAGTCTCAGAGAAGAAAAGTAACTCGGCTAAGTGGATGACCTGGGGTCCACACCGATGCTCAGACTCCAAATTGTTTTCCTGCTTCTTAGAAAGGATTCTTGACAACAGCTTCCAAAGTTGAATCCTTCCTCTTCTTTTCTAAAACATCTCATAAAATCAATACATTTTATGAACCAGACTACATCTGGTGTTTGTTTTGAGAGCCTGCACAATTTGGGCTGTCTTTCTAAAAATCTCTTAGCTTTATAGAAATTACCCTGCACACACTGCCTTTTTCCTCTCAATTAGCGAAAGACCCACTCATGGCTCAGTCACAAGAAAAATAATAATATATGTCAGGAAAATGAAAAGGGCTTGTGTTCCTGGCAATTGCGGTATTGCATAATGAGCAGAGAGACCACGGAGGACTGTGCAGGAAGGTCCTAGAATTCCAGCATAGAGACAGGCCAAAATCACCAGACAGTTTTAAAACTATAATCCTAGACTACTTTTAAAATATATTTGGCCTCCACTGCTATGATGACCAAAATTCCATTTTAACTAACCAATCAAAAATTCTAATGCATAGGGGCTGGCCCCGTGGCCGAGTGGTTAAGTTCGCGCGCTCCGCCGCAGGCGGCCCAGTGTTTCCTTAGTTCGAATCCTGGGCGCGGACATGGCACTGCTCATCAGACCACGCTGAGGCAGCATCCCACATGCCACAACTAGAAGAACCCGCAACGAAGAATACACAACTATGTACCGGGGGGCTTTGGGGAGAAAAAGGAAAAAATAAAATCTTTAAAAAAAAAAAAATTCTAATGCATAGTGGGGAAAGTTCTTAAGAAAGCTACAAGACTTTTGTGCCAGTGTCTCTCTCTGTCTCTCTCTGTCGCTCTGTCTCACACACACACACACCCACAGGCATCACTAAAATGAAAAATTACCAATGGCTTTCTCCTCGCAAGACAAAACTCAATTCCAAACAGTTTTAAGGCAATGGAAAGGGATCCAGAAACTTGCTCACAGATTACGAAAGCTTGCACGATTTCTTGTGATTAAGGGATTGATTGCTTTGAAGGCCAATGAATTCTCAATTCTGCAAGCTTACGGGGAACAGGGAACCCTTGGGTCTGTTTGAATATCTGGTAAAACTTGCTTTTTATGAAAACAGGGCATTGATATGCTTCAAGACTTTATATCATAGACATCGAATACTGTATACAGGAAAACATATTTTACATTGTCATTAGGTTTCTAGCAGGTAAATGGCAATCTTTACACAATAAAATTATAACTATAATGTTTTCAATCACAAATTTTAGCCGTGTGTTTTATTAATCAATTTATCTTGAGAATTTATCTTTATTTAATCTTGATAAAATAGCTGACATTTATACAATGTTTCTACTTTAAAAATATTTTATATACATATTTCATTTTGAACCTCACAACTAAGTTACTTCAGATGGTCATATTATCACCGCTTTACCTATGAGTAAACTAAAGCAGAAAGTGATTAGGTGAATTTTCCAAGTTTAGAAAAGAAGCTAGTGTCAGAACAGGACTATAATCCAGGTTGCCTGGCTCCCATTTTCAACATCCTTATCCAAGCAAACTGGCAACTTAAATGAAGATTTTTATATGAATTACGCTATACATAGCCGCCAGGATTATTTCTGATTGTAACTTTGAGAGTCCCAGACAATCCTTAATTCTTGAAGTCAATTATATCCTATATTGGTAAGTCAACAAATCAAATTCAGAAATTCAGAAAAATAAAATACACATTTGAAGAATAATAATAAGAACAAGGATGAGGAGGAGGAGGAGGAGAAGTACCTGAATCCAAAGAATATACTGCCTGAGTATGAAACTCAAACGGGAGGGTAAGAACGAAAACTGAGAAATCACCACCGCAAACACCATGTATTCACTCATTTAACTCAAATTATAAATATGATATATGAGTCACTGCTAGATACAGAAAATGAAATAGTTCCAGACTGCAAGGAGCTCATAAAATGAAATGGATATTAGATAAAAATGAAAGTATGCAATATATATATTTTAAACAATGTATAATCAATATTATATGATGATAATTTGTATTTGTGGTAGTTATCAGTCCGTATTGATAGTTACTAGATTATTGTTATGTACTTCTAAAATGTTGTTAACGTTTCAGTTGAAATAGAAAAATTATTAAGACACTGCCAAATAGAAGAGTTCATAGGTAAATCAAATAGTTGTATTTAATATAAAAGATTTAAATCATATAAAAAGTATATTTGAGCATCTTAATTCTTTGGGAATCAAAAGATTAAATAACTAAAACCATCAGAAAAAAATAATAGACGTCATATGGCATTCTCTCATGCCCAATACTTTGCTGTGCTTTTTATGGGAAATTGTAGCTGCAGAAGTTAATTTAATTTAATGTAATGTCATTGTTGAATTTGTATTTTGTACACATCATTGGAGGCCCTAAAGCAATGGTATGTTTTTGTTTAAATAAATAATTTTATCTCACAGTTTAAAGAAATGATTGGTTTAGAAGACATTAGTAGACTGTAGAGAACAATCAAAATATTCAAAGTACCACACAGAAAGATTTCCCTGACACCAACCCATCAGTAAAAGCACTGAAAGGATTAAGTAGTCTATTTCTCTCCTTTTACAAAAATGTAATTTAGTCTTAAATTCTCACCAAATACAACTGCCCTGATTACAGAGCTTGGAATAGATGTTACATCTCTCTCACGACTAACCTTCCCTTGCCCAACTTTTCCCAGCATGCACTTCATGCTCCACCCTCTCACTTTGACTCTATGAATGCCAGTGCATTGACACTTGTGTAGAGGGATGTGTCTCACATTTAATTTATTCATTCTATAAATTGTTATTAATATCAATAAAAGTACAATAGTCCCTAATTCTAAACAGGTTAATGGGCTTACTTCAGGACACTGAACTTTAGTGAAAAGAAGAATGAAAAATGAAGAAAAACTGTCTTATATCAGGCTTGAGTTGTGAATAGTTGGGTATTTGATTCTTCTGGATGTCATTTATTTTCAAGTCACATCATCTCTCCTCTTGCCCTGCCAGAAGCCCTCATCCTAACAGGGCTTCTAGTGTGAATCCCTTTTCCAGAGAAAAAAGAATACGCCTGCTCTTGAAAATTCTCATTCCTCTTCCTTTTTGAAGGCAGAAGGATATATCTAAAAGCAAATGATTCATGAGATGGAGCTATAAGATATACTTGTCTTTTTTTTTAAAAAAAAATATTCAACTTATGTGTTTTCAAATTCTCACTACGATTTTGAAACTATATACTTATTCAATCATCATTAAACCCTAGTGTAGGTAACGTTATTATCTGCATTTTACCAAAGGAGAAACCAAGGCAAGTGAGGTTAATAACTCGCCCAAAGTCTTGCCCAAAGGACTTACACAGCAAACAAAGGCACAGTTAGAATTTCTTCCTTGATTATAATCAGCCTGAGCTTATGTTCAGTGAGATGATCAATTACTATACCATGTTCTTTGTGCTGCCTGACTTCTACACAGGTGTTCATTGAGACATTTGTAACCATACTTGATTGTCGTCTAAAAACTCATGCTGAATTCTGCTCTCGTGTTTCCTCTCATGACAATGAGATTGCTTTGTTATCCAGGCTCTCATATTCAGCCAAATGCTCTGCCCTTCTCAGGAGCAGAAGGAAAGTGTAGCTTCTTTCCTCTTTCTCCATCACCATGGAGACTCAGTGAAAATTGCTCAGGCCTGTCTGACAGTGACCTACATACCCATTCTTACCTCTTCCATGTCATTATGGTTGTAGGATGGAGTTCCCAGAAGTTCCTGAAGCAAGTTTGATTGTTCAGGAGTAGAACAGACTGTCCTATTTTACTCTCAGATATTTAAATTTAGTGGGAGTTCTACTGACAATTTCCTCTTGAAGCTAAATAGTGGAGTGAGGTAGTCAGTGAGGCCCCTTCTCAAAGAACTTTATTAGTCTCTACCACTTACAGTGTTGTAGGGAGCTCACACATACCAGCCTGTGAGGGCCAACTGTTAGCATCTCCTCTCAACTCCACATTGAGTGATGGCACATTGGCAGCTTGAAATTAGCTATGGTGAGAGTATTTATTGCACAGAAGTTGGAAAACATTACAAACTACAGCTTCCCCCCTGCCCAAAAGCTGATTATTAAACAATTACCAGCATTGCTCAAGTTTTTCTTTGAATTCCTTTTGCTTTCCTCAGCCTAGAAGGGTTTTTAAATTTTCTTCTCCTTTTCTGTAGATAAAGTTGAAGAAAACCGTATCCACATGTATTCTTTCAAATATTTTAGTCTTATACTTTCTCAAATCCTTTTTTGACTATTGGAAATCTTTTATTTAGTGGTCAAAATAAGGGAGGGTAAATAGGTTAAAAGAAAATTGGGAAAATTTGCTTCATATTTCTCAAAGTATACTCACAGAAATAATATGAGGCAATTGCACATGGAACATGTTCCAACACTTTCCAATGGGTACAGTATTGTCAAAAAGGAGTAGCTAGCAGTCCTGGGCTTCCAGAAACTCATTAGAGTCATCTTCTTCATGGCCTCCAGGGGATGACACAAATGCTTGCTGCTTTTAAATGCTTCTTGCCCTTAATTAAGATCCTGGTGACAAAAAATCACTAAGACCTCCACTTCAAGGAATATGGAGTAGGTGTATTTTCCCCATTCATCCCACTAAGTACAACTAAAAACTATGAACATTATATATAAAGCAAAGTAAGAAGACTCTGAAAGATGGGAAAAAGAAGATTGATCAGTTAGGGACCTTGGAACTTGAGGAATGAGAGTGGAGAGTTCCCAGGGTTTTCTATTTGCTTCATGTATCTCCTGTAGGAACTGAAGAAGTCAGCAACCCGGATATTCCAGGGGCACAGACAAAAGAACCCCCAGCTAAAGCCTATCTTTCTAGCCAAAGGACCAAGAAGGAGGCAGCCTAGGAAGACAGAAAACTTTAGACAATCACTGTTTTCCTCCAGCAAAACACCACAACAAAAACAAAGAAATGAGTCCTCACTCCTACCCATGACAGTAAAGGCCATGTGGGGAGCCCAGATTTGAGGCAACCCCCTGAGGCTGTAACAAATGGCTCAACATCTCTGCTGGGGTGGTATCAGAGAGGGTCAAGTGGGGAGCTGAAACTTTCATGCTCACCAGCTGGTAAAGAGATTCCCTCCACCTTCATGGTATCAGTGGAGATGATGGCAACAATATGTGTATCCTGAAGCTCCACCTCTCCATCTCAGTGGGTTCAGTGGACACCACTTGGGAAGTCATCATTTCTGCTTCCAACCTGCAGTATCAAAGGGTAAAGCTAAGGTGTAAGTGGAGGCCAATGGGGAGCCTGGATTTCTACCTCCACCTGGCAGTAACAAGGTGCCATCCTCCTTCCCTTGCAGGAGCACTGTCAAAAAGCAAGCTAAAAGAGAAAATTAAAATAAGATCAAGAGACTCATAAGAGAGAGGCCGGCCCCATGGCCAAGGGGTTAATTTCGCACTCTCTGCTGCAGGTGGCCCAGTGTTTTGTCGGTTCGAATCCTGGGCGCAGACATGGCACCACTCATTGAGCCATGCTGAGGTGCTGTCCCACATGCCACAACTAGAAGGACCCACAACTAAGAATATACAACTATGTACCTGGGGGCTTTGGGGAGGAAAAGGAAAAAATAAAAATCTTTTAAAAAAAAACAAAACTCATAAGAGAATACAAAAATGTCCGGGTTTCAATAGCAGGTTACTCATCACACCAAGGACCAGGAGGATCTCAAACTGGACGGGAAAAATGATCAACAGGTAACAACATCTGGGAATGCTGGATATTCACATAGAAAAGAATGAAAATGGCTCCCAAACACCACTCATAAAAATTAGCTCAAAATGGATTAAAGACTTAAATGTGCAATCTGAAATCGAAAAACTACTAGAAGAAAAAACATAGGGAAAAAGCTCCTTGACCTTGGCTTTGGTGATGAGTTTTTACATATGACACCAAAAGCTCAAGCAATAAAAGCAAAAATAAACAAACGGGAGGATATCAAACTGAAAACTTCTTCACAGCAAAAGAAACAACTGAAAAGATAAAAAGGCAACTTATAGAAAAGAAGAAAATATTTAAAAATATTAAAAAAACACTTGAAACAAATAAAAAGGTGAAATAAATACATGCACAATCACAGTTAGAGGCTTCAACATTTCTCTCTCAACAAGCGATAGAACAACTAGGCAGAAAATCAGTAAGGATACAGAAGAACTCAAAAATGCTATCAATCACAGGAGCTAATTGACATTTATTGAACACTCCATTCAACATTAGGATCCAAGCTCTATTCAAATGCCCATAGAACCTACACGAAGATAGACCTCCTCTTATGTCATAAAACAAACTTCAACATTTTTAAAAGTATTGAAATCATACAAACTGTGTTTTCTGATCCAATGGAGTTAAACTGGAAGCCAGTAATAGAAAAATAATAGAAAATTCTCCAAACTAAACAACACCCTCCAAATAATCCATTGGTCAAAAAAAAAAAAAATGGTCTCAAGGGAAATGGAAAAAAACCATTAAACTGTATGAAACTAAAACCACAATATATCAAAATTGCTGTAATGTAGCTAAAGCAGTGTCAAGAGGGAAATTTATCACACTAAATGCATATATTAAAAAAGAAGAAAACTGCTAAATCAATCATCTGAGTAGCCACATCAAGAACCTAGGAAAAGAAGAGTAAAATAAACCCAAATCAAGCAGATGGAAGAAAGTAATAAATATAAAAAGTGATATCAATAAAATTGGAAACCAGAAAACAATAGAAAAGATAAATGAAAAAAAAAACTTGTTATTTGAAAAGATTAATAAATTTGAATGATCTTCTTGCAAGGCTAACCAAGAAAAAAGAGAGAAGACAGAAATTACTAGCATCACAAATGAAATGGGGCTATTACTACAGACCTGAAGACAACAGAAGGATAAGAAGGAAATTCTACAATAACCCTACACAGTACAGATCAAGTTGATAGCTTAAATGAAAACAAAACCTTTCACAACTCACCCAACATGAAATATATAATTTGAATAGCCATACAACTATCAAGGAAATTGAACTCATGATTTAAAAGTGCCCCAAATTGATAACTCTAGGCGTAGATGGTTTTACTGAAGAATTCTATCAAGTGTTTAAAGAAGAATTAACACCATACAAAGAACAGATTGATGGTTGCTGGAGGTGGGAGGTGAGTGGTGGGCAAAATGGGTGAAGGTGATGAAAAGGTGCACACTTCTAGTTATAAGAAAGTCCTGGAGATGTAATGTACAGCATGGTGACTATAGTTAATAATACTGTAGCGCATACTTGAAAGTTGCTAAGAGGGTAGATCCTAAAAGCTCTTATTATAAGAAAAAAATTTGTAATTATGTCTAGTGATGGATGTTAACTAGACATATTGTGATGATCATTTCACAATATAAATAAATATCAAATCATTTTGTTGTACAGCTGAAACTAATATAATATGTCAATTATACCTCAATTTAAAAAAAATCAACATCAATTCTATATAATGTCCTCCAGTAAACAGAAGAGAAGGGAACAGTTTGCAACTCATTTTATGAAGCTAGTATTACCCTGTTACCAAAACCAAAGAGTATACAAAGAAAGAAAACCACAGATCAATACGCCTCATTGAATATTGACACAAAACTCTTCAACAGAATATTAGCAAATAGAATTCATCAGTATACAAAAAGAATTATACACCTTGACCAAATGGGGTTTATTCCAAGAATACGAGGCTGGTTCAGTATTTGAAAATCAATTAATGTAATCCATCCTTTTAACAGGCTGAAGAAGAAAACCAATGTGATGATATCATTCAATGAGGAAAAAATATTTTACAAAATACAATATCCATTCATGGTAAAACTCTTAGAAAAGTAGGAATAGAGACAAACTTCCTGAACTTGAAAAAGTCTGTTATAAAAACCCTACAGCTAACATTACGCTTACTAGTGAAATATTTGACACTTTTCACTAAGATCAGGAATAAGGCCAGGGTGTCCTCTCTTACTACACTTTTACAAGATAGTGCTGTAAGGTTTAACCAGTACTAGGGCAAGAAAATGGGGTAAAAAGCATCCAGATTGAAAAGATTGAAAGAAAATCACCCCTACTTACAGATGACATGATTGTCTATGTAGAAAATCCAAAGGAATCTTTAAAAAACCCCTAGAACTAATAAGTAAGATTAGCAAGTTCAAAGATTGGTGATCATGGATTGGAATACTCAAACACTAAATATGTCAATACTCCCTAAATTGATATACAGGTATAACTCAATTCTCATAAAAATTTCAGCAAGATTTTTGTAGATAAAGCAAAGCTTTTCTAAAATTTATACGAAAAAGTAAAGGAACTAGAAGAGCAAAAGCAATTTTATAAAAGATGAAAAACAGTGAGAGGAATCAGTCTACCTGACTTCAAGATTTATTATATAACTACAGTAATCAAAACTGTATGGTATTGGCACAGAGATAGACATACAGATCAATGAAACAAAACAGAGAACTCACAATAAACCCATGCAAATACGCTCAACTGAATTTTGATAAAAATGCAAAAGCAATTCACTGGAAGAAGGATAACTTTTAATAAATCATGCAGGAGCAATTAGACATCCATAGGCAAAAAATTAAACCTCAGTCTCAGTCTCATGTCTAATAAAAAAAAAAGATGCAAAATTAAGACTAGAAAACTTTTTGAGAAAGAACCATATAAGAAAACTCTTCAGGATCTAGGACTAAGTATGGAGATCATAGCCTAGACAATGAAAGCATGATCCATAAAAGGAAATATTGATAAGTTGAAAACTTTGGCTCCATGAAAGACCTTGTTAAGAGGATGAAAAAAGAGATCAACACAGTGGGAGAAAATATTTGCAAACCGTGTATCTGATAAAGGCTGGTATCTAGAATATATTAAGAACTCTCAAAACTCAGAAGTAAAAACAAACAATCCAATCACAAAATGAATAAAAGACTTGAGGAGACATTTCACTGAAAACGAGCACATGAAAAGATGATCAACATCATTAGTCAGTAGGGAAATGCAAATTAAAACCAAAATGAGATATCACTACACATCAATCAAAACGGTTAAAATAAAGCAAAAAAGTGACAAACCAAAAGCTGGTGAGGATACAGAGAAACTGAATCACTATTGCATAGCTGGTGGGAAGGTCTGATATAGCCCCTCTGGAAAACAGTTTGGCAGTTTCTTAAAAAACTCAACATGCAACTACCATACAACCTAGCATTTATCCTGGAGCAATTGATGACTTAGATTCACACAAATTCCTGTACGTGAATGTTTATAGAACCTTAGTTTATAGTTGCCAAAAACTGCAAACAATCCAGATGTCCTTCAGTGGGTGAACAGTTGAAGAGTCTGTGGTACATTCAGACCATGAAATACTATTTGGCAATAAAAAGGAACAAACTATTGACATGTACAACAACCTGGATGAAATTCCAGAAAATTCTGCTGACAGAAAAAAGCCAGTTCTCAAAGGTTACATTCTATATGACTCCATCATATAGCATACTTGAAATGACCAAATTGTAGAAATGGAGAACAGATTTGTGGTCACTAGGGGTACAGGAGGGAATGGATATGGTTACGAAATGGCAACCTGAAGCTCTCATGGTGATGGAAATATTCTGCACCTTGACTGTATCAATGCCAATATCTCGGTGGTGATATTGTACCATAGATTTGCAACATGTTGTCACTACAGGAAACTGGATAAAAGATATAAGAGCTCTTTCTATATTCCTTCATAAAACTTTGTATGAATTTACAATTATCTTAAAATTTAAAAGTTTCATTAAAAAGAATGTTAGATATAACCAAATTATGAGAACACATTAGGAAAACTGAGGCGCTGCTTGCTCCTCTCAGCCTGTCAATCTCATGCCAGGTCTGCCCTGTGTCTACCAGCAAATACCCATCTAAAGCAGCTCTGACACCCTTGTAGTGCTCGTGGCTTTAGGCTCATACATATGGTCATAATGCCTCTCATCCTATGCTTCCCAGACTTGACTGGCTTCCAGCCTTATGATTTGTCTTCCTGTTTATGATTTCAAATATTTCTTTACCAGCCAACTAAATCCCTTCTCTGTCTTCAGTCATTCACTGATTTCCTGGACAACACAAGCACTTTCACCTACTCCCTAAATGTGGCCATTCCTGTCCCTCTCTCCATGGGGAGGGGTCTCAAATGTGCCATCTAGTAGGTGGGGCTGGATGTTTTGGGGCAGGAGACATAATATTGAAGCTAACTGAATTAGGTGGAGGTCACTAAGACATGGTAACTAAGAATTTGAAAGTGAGGCATTTTCTTCCTGCTTTCTTCCTGTTCGTGAATTGCCCATTTCTGTGGCACAAAGGATTTTTGAACAAGACAGTGGATTATACTCTGCACCAGATTCAGGCTCCTGAAAGTTTCCTTTTCTTCAAATCATCCATGACATTTTTCTATCACAAAACAAAGCCAAAGAAATAATATACATAGGGAGAGAATTTCAGAGCTTTTCCAATTTTACCTTTTAAGTGTCATACTGTTAACAAGCGAAAGTTTCTAAATTTACATGGAACAACAAAAGACCCCAAATAGCCAAAGCAATCCTGAGAAAAAATAACAAAGCTGGAGGTGTCACACTTCCTGAAGTAAAAATATACTACAAAGCAATAATAACAAAAACAGCATGGTACTGGCACAAAAACAGACACAGAGATCAAAAGAACAGAGTTGAGAGCCCAGAAATAAAACCACACATCTATGGACAGCCAATTGTCAACAAAGGAGCCAAACACATAATGGAGAAAGAAAAGTCTCTTCAATAAACGGTGTTGGGTAAACTGGACAGCCACATGCAAAAGAAGGAAAATAGACAACTATCTTGTACCATACACAAAAATTAACTCAAAATGGATTGAAAACTTGAAGGTAAGACCTGAAACCATGAAACTCTAGAAGAAAACAGACAGTACACTCTTTGACATCAGTCTTAGTAATATCTTTTTGAATACTATGTCTCATGAAGCAAGAGAAACAAAAGAAAAAAATAAACAAAAAGACTACATCAGACTAAAAAGCTTCTGCACAGAAGAGGAAACCATCAACAAAACAAAAAGGCAATCTACTAACTGGGAGAAAATATTTGCAAATTATATATCCAACAAGGGGTTAATTTCCAAAATATGTAAAGACCTCATACAAATCAACAACAAAAACATGAACAACCCAATGAAAAATTTGGCAGAGGATACAAACGGAAGTTTTTCCAAAGAAGATACACAGTTGGCCAACAGGCACGTGAAAAGATGTCAACATCATTAATTACTGGGGATGTGCAAATCAAAACCACAATGTGATATCACCTCACACCCATCAGCCTGGCTATTATTAAAATGACAAGGGCCAGCCCTGGTGGCCTAGAGGTTAAGTTTGGCATACTCTGATTCGGGGGCCCAGGTTTGGTTCCTGGGCACAGGCCTACCGCTCATCTGTCAGTGGCCACGCTGTGGTGGCAGCTCACATACAAAAAAAAAAAGAGGAAGATTGGCAATAGATGTTAGCTCAGGGTGAATCTTCCTCAGCAAAAAAAAAAAAAAAGAAGAAGAGGAAGAAGAAGAAGACAAGAAATAAGTATTGGAGAGGATGTGGAGAAAAGGGAACCTTCATACACTGCTGCTGGTAGAAATGCAAACTGGTGCAGCCACTGTGAAAAACAGTATGGAGATTTCTCAAAAAATTAAAATAGAAATAGCACATGATCTAGCTATCCCACTTCTGGATATTTATATAAAGAACATGAAACTACTAACTTGAAAAAATATATGCATTTCTATGTTCATTGCAGCATTATTCAGAATAGCCAAGACTTGGAAACAACCGAAGTGCCCATCAATGGATGAGTGGATAAAGAAGATGTCGTATATACAAACAATGGAATAATACTCATCCATAAAAAAAAGATGAAATCTTGTCATTTGCAGCACCACGAGTGGACCTTGAGGGTATTATGCTAAGTGAAATAAGTCAGAAAGAGAAAGACAAACACCATACGATTTCACTCATATGTAGAAGATAAACACACAAACACAGAGGTAAGGAGAATAAATTAGTGGTTACCATAGGGGAAAGGGGGAGGGGGAGGGCAAAAAGGGGCAAAGAGGCACATACGTACGGTGACAGATGGAAACTAGAAGCCGACATACAACAATGTACACCAGAACACCAGAAATTTGCGCAATGTTATAAACCAATGTGACTTCTATGAAATTTATTTTTAAAGTGAAACTTCATCCTTTAAAAAAAAATCCTATTTTCCCTGTTTCATCAACCTTGAGTGATGGATCCACATACTCCCTAAACTGACATCCTGATCTCCTACCTGGTATGCATCGCATTCACTACGGTGCTTACTGGAGGCCTAAATAGCCTGATTTTATTGGCCTTATTTAAAACAGGAAGAATACACAGGTTAACAGTACCTGTGCTCTAATATCAGCTGATAGCATCAGGGCTTCCCACTGGAGAGATCTGAATGAATGTCATTTGTTTCCAGAAGTTTCTTTGATGGCTGGTAGTTCTTCAGAGAGAATTGCTGCACATACCACACATCTCGGCTGCACTGGAACAAGACTCTCAGGAGGGAGAATTGGATCACAGAGCCCTCGGACTGCATAATAGCTGATCTCAGAGGAAGAGGTGCTTTCCCCAGCTCAACTCCTCCCGAGCTCCTCACCTCTGTGCACAAGCTGAGCACCTTCTCTCGTGGGCATTCAGGTCTCCAGTCTGTCCGGGGTGCAGATGCTGTCCTGAACCCACACTTTGGGCATGTTCTGTTTCCGAACGTTACAGCAAATCTGTCGCTGACTTTACTCTTTGCTAAGAAGCAATTGTAAGACCAACTCCTGTGGTACAAACAAAGCAGGGGAGAAATGGTGGTGCTCCTTTAAATAGTATGTCTCTAGGCAAAAGAGGGTGAAGGAGAGAGAAAAGAATAGACACCCCAATGGTCAATGTTCTGACTTGTTTGAATTTCTCCTGAAATCAGAGACACTTTTTAAAATAAGTCCAACAACTGTCCTGGGCATTCTTCCACCCTCTCCTTCCAGGCTTCCCTCACCTTCTAGAATTGCATGGAATTCCATTTTGTAATTTGTGGTATAAATTTATAAAAACCTCAAACACTCTTTGGGGCTATTTACTTTAAAATTTCTTCCCTTTTTAAGCTGAAGAATCTTTGTCCCAAAAGATCATAAAATATTAAACATTTTCCCAAATCCAAAAAGAGAATGAGATTACACAGTATTTCAAAGAGGCGGTCAGCCTCTGACCGTGTTCCAGTGTTAGTAGACGTCCCACATGTTCTGAGATGTTAGCAGAGCACCATCCAGAAGGAGTTTAAGGAGAATGGTAGCTTTTCAAAACTGTCAGCTAAGCCACAATTTCTGTGCTCATTGAAATTAATATAGGGCGCTCTTTCAGAAAAAAGTAATTCAGAGTCTTCACAGTCTCCTTGGTTGTTCTACATCTGTGTCTGGAGCCAGCCAAACTTTGAGTGACAATTCTACCTCCCCTCTCTTACTGTGCCCCTGGCGCCTGAATTCAGTGATCCCATTTTATTTCCAGCTTCACACCCAAGAGGTGACTCATTTTGGTCATAAATGAAGAATACGCCCAAGATTTAAAAATTTTCAACTCAGAGTGTTAAGTGAATGCAGAAGATTATACTTAAAATACCTGTCACAGCTCAGGTGGCATCTGTTTCAAGAGCACAAATAATGCAATATTTTGTCGTCTCATCATTCACGGCTCTTTGAGAGAAAACAGGAAGCAGAACAAGCTACACATGAAACCAAATAAACAAATTTGGGTTTAGACAAGGGGGACAAACCAGGCTATTTTAAAACGTGAAAATGTAATCACCTTACTTGCTTGTGTGTGACATGCACATATTTTGACAAAGTTTTAAAGCCTGCATTTTCTGAATTAACATAGTTGTCCAAATACCACTTGATTTAAAGTGAGAATGATAGCAGTGAGAATGGAGATGGCATAGCTTCTCTGCTATATATAAACTACATGTAAAAAATTACACATTTACACACACACACGTATCTATATAAACTTTATAAATGATCAGACGGAACTTCTTAATTTGTATAATAAAAACAACCATATGCTTTATGCTAGAGACCAGTTGATGCCTTTGGAGAATTTAAAACAGATAAAAATCCATCAAAAGTACATTTTGTCTCTTTTGTATTTCATTTTCTATTTGCGCAAACAAAGCAAAATAGAAATGTGTATCTTAAAGATTGCCATGCATGTTGCCGAGATGCATGATTCTATATAATTCTATCACTCCCATACTCATATCAATATTTAGAAATTTGCTCTAGAAAGAGATTGATTTACCATATGTGGTGATAACAACCATTACAAACTCCCAATATTTCACAAACCATGATATAAATTGACTTTACTTCACACTCCTGGATCCCATTAGGCTCCTCCCCTACCGGGGAAAATGTTTCCATGGCAACCGAAAGGGAAAAAAGCACAGAGAGGGAAAAAAAGGCATAAAAAGCTAACGAAATGAGATATCTCTGAAATAAACAAAACATGGACAAGTGTTGGATGTCATAACACTTTTATTGCTTCTCGATCCACATACTTCTAGAGACGCTGAGGCCATAGTGTCTGACAGATGAGACGAGCAGGGAAGACGGTGCCCGAGGTTGGACTTGTTAAAATGACCAACAACCAGCAGGGCTGCTTGCTATTTCCCAGTGTAGATGACGCCTTGTAAATGGAGCCTGCTGAATCTTTCTATCGCCACCAACTCTTCAGAACCGTGTGGACGTGGCCGGACTAACTCAGAGTACGGCAAATAGTTAGATTGGAAGCAGAGCTGTTCACAGGAGCATCGACTCGCCCTTCCTAAGGTAGCTGCCGTCCTCGCTTCAGCCACACACAGAATTCTCCAGTGGGTATCGAGCACTAAAATCCATTCAGATCAGTTGGGGCACCCCGGAAATTTTCTAGAACGAAACATTAGGTAGCACCTGCTTTTATCTTTTTCCTCATGTTGCTGAAGTAAAACATGCAGCTAAAGCAATTTAATTTTTATTAGATTCTGCATATATGTGGCTTTTAGAATGAACTCAGGGGAACACACATTACTTATAAACATATACTTTTTAATTAATTTTTCTTTGTAATTCAAAGTAGATGTCTAATGCATTCATGGAACGATATGTGCTCCCTCTGGGGGGCGATTTTAATACCTGCAATTCCCTAGCTTGTTAATCAAAGACTTTTTAGCCTTGTAGATAATTTATATCTGCTTAATGTTCAGAAGGTTGAAATTGCAGCTATATGAATAAAAAAATCCTTACCTCTCACAAAATCAGAAAAGATAAAAACCTCATGGAAACTCTACAGAAATGGGAAATGGTGCAAATATTCTTTGTTTCTGAGCTGCTTTCTGTGAAAATATCTTGTAGTTTTGCTTTTTTTTTTCCCCCAGAAGACACAATGAAATTGCTTGGTTTAAAATGCAGCTATGTTCAGGAATCTCCCTCTCAGAACACGCGTATTTCTAATAGTTTTGTATTTTGAAAGAATACCTTTTTTGCTTATGAAAATATTATTTGAAAAAAATTCAGGTTTTGTGGGGGTTCAATTTGTCTTAAGTTCAATTTCCCTAGCTCTGAGGCTCCATTTGTTTGTCTCCTGTTATGTTTATGTGTCGCTCTGTCATTAAGCTCCATTTTCTCCCACCCACAGTCAGACAAGGTGAGAAGAATGGTTCCAACTGCCCCCAGGGCAGTGGCTTTAGACGTAGAACTGTGGGGAGGAGGTGCCGTAAGTCAGAGAAGGAAAGGGGATGGGAGCACCTTGTTTTCTCTGTGATCCTTCTGCATGGTGTGGCACTACTCCTTCAGACGTGTGTGTGCTTCTGTGAGCATCTGCACATATACAAACACAATCACTTGGACACACACACACTTTTCCTTGCAGGTACACAGCTACATTTAGTTGCAACTGGCAGTGCTACAATGGGAGTAAGGTGGCTCTTCTAGATGAAGGCAGGTTTGAGAACTCCCAGTCTAATCACTCACGCAGTGGGAGAATCCCCCATAGCAGTGTTATATGGGGAGAATTCAGCCTCAGTTTAAGCATACCAGGGAAGAGAAGCTCGCTACCATATGAGCCAACCTAGAGCATTGTGAGACAGCTGAAATCATTAGAAAGGTATTGTTTATATCACTTTCACATCTACCTTTTAAAAAATTCTACAGGTATTGTTCTCTGAAACCAAATAAGATGATTTTTTTTGTTGTTGCAGCCTGACAGTCCTCAAACACGTTAAATGTGATTGCCACCCCTTTTTCTTGAGTTTAACACTTCCCTTTGCCTTATTTGTTTCTCCCATGATATGGTTTTGGGAACCCTACTGTCTTGGTTGACATACTTAAGCCAATTTGGTACCCAAACTGGTTACAGTACTCCAGATATGGTTATTATTTACGTAGTCAAGAGTGCAATAGACAGTTTTAATTTATTAGCATAATATGCTTTTACTGGTGCAGTAGAGGATCAGATGTGGCCTTATTTTCACAGCTAGGTCATGCTGCCAGCTCACATTGAACTTGTAGTTACCTTAACACTCCTAGATCTTTTTAGTGCTTGAAGTCCAGCCTTTCCCGTCTGCACTTAGGCAGCTGACTCTCTGAAGCTAACTGCACGTCATTATGTTTATCACTGTTACAATTTATCTCACAGTTTTAGGCCTTTAAGCCTGTTCATATCGTTTTCAAGCCTAGTTCTATTATTTTAGAATTTGCAGGATGTTGAGTCAGTCACGAAGTTGGACAGAATGTGATTCATGACTCAGTCTAAGTCCTCAGTGAAATTTTACACAGGCCCAGATGAAGAAAGGATGTCTGGGCTGCTGCTAGAGACTCCTCTTGGAATAACCAGAATATACATTCTCTGACGTTGAATTAACTGTGACTCCACCTGCCTATGCTATCAGACCACATTTCTAAACTTCACCCATTAAAGGAAACTATGAAAGACTTGTATGAATGCTTCTTGAAATTCAGGAGTATTCTTGTTTCTCATTTACTGTTTTATGTGTATATCAAAAGAAAGGCAATAGCGATTAATTTGATGTGACTGGTCTACCTTGTATTGCTTCCAATATTGTTTCCTCTGTTTACTCTTCAGCTTTATTGGGCATTTCTTCTTACTGCCATTTTTCTATGATACAATTAGCTTCCTCCATAGGGATTATTTTAATAGTTTTATCTGGGCATTTTTCTTCCCCACTGTAAAAACTTCCCGCCAATGTGAAAGAATCTCTTGCCACATACATTCTTCCTGATCATCACACTGCCAGTGCCTTATCAGGAATCCAGGTTTCCGTGTCACAACCTACAGTCTAGAAAGCTGGATTCTATTATTTAACACCATCTCTTTGCCTTGCTTAAAAGTCACAATATGCAGTAAGAATGAAATGATGACATCACCTACAACCTCAAGTTCTTTAAAAAGTGTTTTCTTGTTTTCGTTTTAAGTATCTGTATCATTTCTTTACCTGAATCTGCAGAAATGGGAAGGGGCTAATGATTTGATGACTGGATAAGTTCTCTGTCCTTCAGGATGTCATTTTCAGGAAGAAATCATGTGCTTCCAATATGTCAGAATGTCAGTAGCTTGGCTGCCTCCTCTCTCTGTGGTAGGAACTCTGCTCCAGTTGGGCAGCAGCTCAAATGGGCTGAAAAGTTAGGAGTAGAAGAGACAGTAAGTAGAGATAAGGAAGCCAAAGAGTGATTCTGGATCCTGACTGAGCTGAGCGCTCACCAACCACTCCATAGCCATGCACCAAGGTCACGGGTGCCAAACAAAAGATCTCATGACTCTGCCCCAGAGGCTCAGACAATCCCTTACAGATCCATATTGCACCACCACATATCCCAATTCAAACCCTTGTTTCTGTGCTGGAGTTCCCAATTTCCAACCTAAGAACACATGCCTTGTCTTGTCCCATCTAGTTCATCCCCTCTTATTGAAGCTTTCCTTGAACTCTCAGGTTTTAATGTCAACTTCACCCTAGAAGTTATTTCTTAGATGTGTTAGATGATATTTTGAGTGTCCATTTTGTTAGATGGACATTTTGTGGCTCTAGGTATGAGATGAAGTGAGGATGAAGGATGGAGCAATTGTTACTTAGTAATTATTTGTTTACATGAACATTTTCTTTTTGGAACCAGAAAATACCCATGGTACCAAAAGCCTGTATTAAAATGGTTATTTCAAAACATTTTTTCACAGCTCTCTGTTCAGCTTCTGACCTCAACTCTGTTGAAGTAGGTCCCACCCTACCTCACTCTATACACCTCACACCCAGGCCTGGCCTTGGGAACCAGGCCTTGAGTCCTGACACCTACTTGCCAAGGAAAGAAGTTCAGATAATTGTTGCAACCAATTGTGGGAACCTAGTTTTACACAATTCCGGCTACTCCTAGCTTCTTTGTTCTTATCATGTAGAGGGAAGAAAGCCAAGCCCTTATGTGTGCTGCTCATCATTCCTTCACCTGCCCACACAAGAACAGAATCTGTGGCAACCAGTACACAGTGAAAAGATCTGGGAAGGCATAAGAGTTCAAATATGGAGGCTGGTGTTAGAAATGCAGTAGTGGCTAGAGTTTGGAGTATGAGAATATTCCATAGATTTATACAGTTATTTTTGTATAATAGGGAAATAAGCTTTCAGATGGCTAAAGAAAGAGGTAGAACACAACCAGAAATCAGTGATGGACCACTGCAAGGGAAAGGACTATTTCTATGAGTTTGGAAGGCAAAGGAAATGGAACAATAAAAGGATATTTGGTTTAGTTCTTGAGTGACGTTAGAATTTTCCTATAACCTGGCCTTTCAGAGTCTTAAATTTGGGGTTCTGCCAAACTTCACAAGGCAGTAAAGTGATTGTACTGTCAAGGCAGATATTTCTGTGCTTTTATCCACTGCCCCTTGATGACTCACCAACATGTATGTCCAGCCCTGGCCCCTCCTTTGAGTCACAAAGTGATAAATCTAACTCCCAAAAATATCTCAAAGGTATCTAAAATTTAACAGACCCCAAACAGGATGCCTGACCTACCTTCTTTCTAAAGCCTGCTCCCTATATCAGTAAATAGGGATTCCTTATATTCAGTTAGTAAATAGTATCATCATCGACCTAGTTCTATCGGAATCCTCCTTAATTTCTTCACCACCCACCCAATTCAGCAGGAAGTCCTATTAGCATCTCCTCATAAATATATCCTAAATCAGCCCATTTCTTCTTATATCCGTTGCTACTATCTCAGTCCAAGCCATCATCATTTCTTGATTGTGCTACTTCAATAGCTTCTTAATAGGTCTCTCTGTTACTCTCTAGATCAATTTACATTCTTCCCTTGTTCAAAACCCTTCGATGGGTTTCAATTGTAGTGAAACAAAATAATATGCAAACTCTTTGTGAGGCCCATTCAGTCTCATATGATCTGGTTCCTGGCAACCTTCTTATCTTCATCTCCTTCTACTTTCCCGTCCTCCCTCTGTTCTTCTTTCCATTGTCCGCTCCAGCCAAAACTTTTCCCACCTCCAGGGCCTTTATGGTGACCCTTTCTGCTGCCCGGAGCTTTCTTGCTTCAGATCTTCACATGATAAGTTCGTTACTATTCAGGTCTCAGCTCAAATGTCCTTCCTCAAAGGTGGCTTCCAACTACCCTATTTAACATTTCTGAAAGTCACTCTTGATCTCATTGCTCTGTAGTATTTTCTTCATTGTAGTCGCCACCAAAAGTTGTCTTACTTATTGACCTACTGACTTCTCTACTCATTTATTATCTGTTTTCCCCACCAAAATGTAAGTTACATCAGAACAGCAACCCAGTATGCCTATTTCACCACCACATCTCTTGTGCCCAAAATGTGGCACTCAATAAATACTTGATGAATGATGTAACACCATGAAAATCCACCTCTTCTTTAATTTCTAAATTCTCTTATATAAATAAATAAATTTAGCTGTACTTTCTGAATATTAACAAGATACATAAAATGTTAGGTCACCATGACAGTATAGAACATTATTGATTCAAATAAAAATTATTTAGCTACTGAAACTCATGAACTAACAGTTATTGATTTATAACAGTAAAATGTTTCTAGTGAACATTTTCACTAGAAACCATTCATTCTTTTTAATCTGCTATAGGAAATTATGATGTAAGGTTGTAACATAATACAAAGTAATGTGAGTGGCAAGAGAAATAGTCATTTTCATTGGCAGTCTTACCTTATGACTTACTTATAGACATCTTTGAAAAATATAAAAAGTTATTAAAAAAATTGATAGGAAACACTTCTAAATCATGGTTTGTAACGACATGATTGAACTGGGAATAATCTCAAAATCCATATCTGAATAGTAGTGTGCACAAGATCAAATAAAAAACTATTCATGTATCTATAAACATGTAGCTGAGAAAGACTCAGTTTGAACATGTATACCATATTTGTATATAGACATATCAGTCAGCAGAAGTTCATTCAGGTGGAATAAATAGTAGATACAAAGCCAGAAGTCCTGGATTCTAACAAGGTGATCATCAACCAACTTGCCAGGCCTATAGAAAGCAATGCAATTGAAGATAGACTAGCTAGTGTTTATTGAGCAATTACTATATGCTAGGCACTCAGTTCTAAGAACTTTACAAGCAGTGGTCCCTTTTTCATAATGACCCCAGCGTTAACAAGCATTTTTAGGATATATCTAATGAAGAAACTCACAATATATTAATTTTTCCAACTTACAATGTCAAAGATTAAGTAGTTGAGGAGGAAGATGATATTAGCAAAAAGAACTTCGGAATCAGGAGTGGAATCTGAGTGGCATGAGGAATATCATTCAAGTATCTCAACCTTATGGGAAAAGGCAAACCTGGACCAGGTCAGTAGATGGTTTTCAGAAACCGTGAATTTGTATAACAAACAGCAGGAATGGATATTGAGAAATAAGAAAAAGCCAGGCCAAGAGGGAGTCCTTTACAACCTTGCAACATCTGAAGTCTTACTTGGTCTACAGGTTCCACATATGTTGGCCCCCGTCACGCCTCTGACTCATCCACTAATCTCAGCCACCTTGGCTCCTTCTGTGCCTCCAATGCTCTGGTCATGCACCACCTTGGAGCCTTTCTACTCTTCTTGTCTCTGGCTGGAATGCTCTCCCCAGAGATCCTCATGATTAACTTCCACATCTCTTTCAAGTGCTCGCTCATTTATTAACTTCTCGATGATGCATAATCTGACTACCCAATTAATATTGAAACCTCTCATCTTCTACCTCCAGCACAACTGATCCACTAACACTGCTTAACTTTTCAATTTTCCCATAGCATTTATCATCTTCTAATATATTAAATAATTTACCATTTTTATTATGAATATTGTTTATTCTCCACTCTGGAATTTAGGGTCTAAGATGGCATAGATTTTTATGTGTTATAATAGATTGCAAAACAAGTCTTCTATTTTTCATCCCTCCCTGTATTAGTTTGCTAGGGCTGCCATACAAAATGCCACATACTGTGGGGCTTAAATAACAGAAATTTATTTTCTCACAATTCTGGAGGCTAAAAGTCCAAGATCAAGGTGTTGGCAGGTTTCGTTTCTCTTGAGGCCTCTCTCCTTGGCTTACAGATGGTTGCCATATTGCTGTGTCCTCACAAAGCCTTTACTCTGTGTGCATGCATCCCTGGTGTCTCTTTGTGTGCCCAAATTTCCTTTTTTCATAAGGACACCAGTCATATTGGTTTAGGGCTCACCCAAATGGCCTCATTTTAACTTTGACATCCATTTGAAGGCTCTATCTTCAAATTCAGTCACATTCTGAAGTACTGGGGGTTAGGACTTCAATATATGAATTTCAGGGGGACAGGCTTCAGTCATAACACACTCTATATATCCATACACTTTGTCGCATAACTTTGTAGTGTTCTCTCACCCTGTCTCTGGGCTTGGCCGTGAGATTTGCTTTGGCCAATGGGATGTTAGAAAATATGACACAAACAAAGCCTTCAAAATTACATATATGATGGATTTGTTCACACTTGCTCTTCTGCCATGGCCACAAGAACAAACCTAGACTAGCCCGTTGAAGAATAAATGAGATGTGTAGACTAGAACTAAGTTTCCCCAGTTGTACCAGCTAAGGCCTTCTAAAATCAGTCACAGCCAACTGACCCCAGCTGTGTGAGAAAGCCCAACCAAGATCAACAGAGTCATCAAGTGAATCCACAACTGCCTGCAGACACATTGGTGTCCCAGGCACGATTGGCCGAGCCTATCCCGTATCAGTTGAACCGTGCAACTCATGTTTATTGTTGCATGCTGTTCTGATTTTGTGGTTGTTAGCCTTTTATTGTGGCAATGAAAAACTGATAGAACTGTTTTGTTCACTGATGTATCCCAAGTGGAAAGAATAATGCCCGGCACATTGTAGGTGATCAAACAAACATTTCTTGAATGAATAAGTGGACCAAGTCTAGAGTTAAACACATATAAACAAGTTCCTGCTTAGAGAGGGCCTCTCTTGAAGAGCCATTATACCTCTCTCATGAGGATGACTTCCTTTGGTTTAATATCCTTGAGTCTCTAAGTGGTTTCATGAGCTAGCATCTAACGTATGCTTGATTAGTCTAATAAGTTTACTACTCTTGGAGAAGTTCACATTTTTCCAAGGAATATTGCCTGAAACAGAAAAGTAAATGTATTGGGCCAATAAGGGAAATATTGTGGGAAAACCTTTGAAGGCCTTCCTGCAGCATCTCAGATTTCACCAGGTACAGATGACCACTAATCCACCCATAGTAACTGTTGGCGCTGTGCTGTCCTCATGAGTCCAGCCTAAGGCTATACACTGAAGGTAACTGTAGGTGATAAGGGAGTACTGGAAAGAGGGAGACTGATAATAATTTTAGTAAAAGTAAATAAAAATATAGGAAAAACTACTCTTTGGAGCCCATGTGATGCTAAACATCACTTTTACATGCTGTTACCTCATTCTGGACAAATCTCCACCTCCCCACTCCACTTCATCTAGTTCAGCCCTATTCCTCCTTGCAGTACAAACATCACCTCCACTGAGTGGTGGATGGGAGAAGGAAGGGAAACCCTTCCATGTCCCTCCCAGCCTGACCCCCAGGACTTCTTATATACTCTCATGCCACCATGTGTTTTCCTTTATAGCATTTTCCATAGTGTGTGATTACAAATTTGTGTGATTAATGCTTAATGCACTTCTCTTGTACTAGAACCTGCCTCCATGAGAGTAACATGTCTATTTAGCTCAGTGTTATATTCTTAGAATCTAGGATAATGCTCCCAACACAGATTAGTATACAATAAATCCTTGTTGAAAATTAGGGCAGTGACCAAATATTATTTGTTGTGTGCCTCCCCCATTTATTAATAGATATCACTGATAGGCAGAAATCACAAATGAAATTAAATACTACTGGAATAAAACATCTAAAAAAGTCTGATCATTAACAAAGAATTTCTGAACTTCCTTACTTAAGGAAGGTTTTCAGTAAATATTTATTAAATTTAATTGACAAATTGCTTCAAAGAAAACATTCTGGAAAACTATAAACTGAAAGGCAAAGTTCTAGATTAATATGTTATTAAGACCTTTTCAAGCTTTCTCTATTAAATAAAGTTCCGATAACAGCTGACTCACATTACTGTCATACCATTCAAAGCATCAAGTCATGAGGCCAAATCTAGAATAAAGGCATTTGGAAGTGGACTGCATTCCAGACACTGAGATTATGCTTAGATTCTGAGCTACTAGGGTATGAATACAAGATAATTTATGAAAACCCTGTTTCATGAACTTCAGGAGGCCTTGTACATAAGCTTCGAAGGTTTGATTCTGATGGAGAATTCAACATAGAGTGAGTAGCATTTGAGACAGCCCTGTCACATGGGAGTAACTGAGAGAAAGTGAGTGAAGCTGGAGGGCATCAAGCCTGAGATGAGGCTACAGTGGCTCATAGGAGCCAGATCGTGCCCAGCTTGGAAGGACACATTAAACGTGTTTGTCCTTATCCTAAGTGCAGCGGGAAGCTACTGAATATTTTCTGAGCTATAATCACTCCTTCTGTCATGTGGAGGATGGACTGGAAGGCAGGGGGCGGTGAGGCTGGAGCGATGGTCCAGCAACACTTGACAGAGCTTGTGGGAGAGAGCGTGGCCACAGCTGTCTGCTATTTCTTTTTCACAGGCATAATTAGGAATGTGTTTTGAAATTAGTAAAAACATATTTTAAAGGGAATAATAGACTAGCCTTGTTGAGACTTTCTCAACAAAAAAGGTTTTAAATATCTAGCAGTAAAGCCCTATCAATGAACTATAATTCCCATTAAAAGAGGTTGTCAATATAAGCAAAACTCTAGTGCTTATCATGACATCCAGCAACGGCACTGTTAATAGATACTTGCTGAATGAATGACTACATGAATCAAAAGTTACAAAAAAGGGTTACAAATAATGAGTGACTGTAAGAAACATGTTGGAAATAGCAGAGAAAGCCATTTTCCTTTCTAAACCTCTAGTTTCATTACTTGCAAGAATCCAATAATTTCTTTCATTTTTTAAGCATTTGTACAGATGCCCAATCTATATGCTGAGCCATCAATTAAAAGAAACTGTACAAAATGCCCACTCTGCAAAGTGTGCCTGCCTTGGGCACATGTTCCATTTCAATACTGGCATAACCAAAATAACTAACGTGGTTGTTCAATTCTAGGGTCAGCAATTTGTTCTCTCTCAATTTCTAAATCCCAAGGCAAACAACTTTGAGATGCTAGAATGGGCAGATCTAAAAAAAAATTACCAGTTCTTTTGTTGCCTTATTAAGTCTGGAGTATTCTATTTAATCATATCTTCCTCTAGGAGAAATCAACTATTTGAAGGAAAATACATTCCTACTATCTGAATGCTGTCTTTCAACAGAGAGCAAAGATCAAAGAGGGTGCATTTTCTCATCTTTGAACATGAACAATGTCCCTGTACTGCAAAATGGAATTACTTAGAGCTGTTAGGGAGACCCCTGCAGTTCTGAGCATATAAATGGAATGTCTTAATACAGCATATGAAATTAATTGTAACATATTTAACATCCCTCAAATAAATTGGAAAGAACAAGGTATTTGGCGCCTGGATATTTATTTAAAATATTTCACCAAGTGCGTGAAGCTCTGTAATGTGTCTGAAATGTTTAACACAAGTAAGATATCGTACCCAAGCTCAGCAATTTTTTCTGATGTTTGTAATTTTTGTTATGAGAAAATTAGACAGTTTTATCACCAGGTAATATTTGTTAACCAGTGTCTGGGAAAGGGGAAAGATGGATGACTGCTCAATCAGCACGTGGCCTGCCAAGAAAATAAAAGGACACTTGTAGAAAGTGATTTTAATCTGTTGGTCGAGATGTCAGATTTCTTTCATGAAAATGCAAAGGAAAAGGTTCATAACACATAGTGGTGAAGCATATAACTTCTGTTTCATGATTTGCAAAGAATAGGTAGCTCATTGCTGAATTTATTCTGTATATTTGAAAGCTAGCACTTGGATTACCCAAAGAGAACCTTCTCATTTTTGTAGTTGCTTTATCGTTCCAAGGAGATTCTGGTGCATGATGCATCTTTCTCTCCTTTTAATGCCCCCTGTACTTCTGCTTCTTAATCACAGGAAACTTTGCCCAAGAACGCATTCACAGAAAATTGAGATACACATTCTGTATGGATGAAGGCAACTGTGTCATCTACATTTTCCACGATTCAGCCATGCCCTTTGTTCTTGGACATGATAGAAAATCTGTTTTCACTCTCAATTGGAAAGCCAGCATGAGTTAGACCAGATGGCTGTTGACCTTCAGGCAATAGAGAATGGGAGAGATTCCCAACTGTTCTCATTACTCGGGGCAGTGACCTCCTTTGGAGCAACAGCCTCAAGAAGCTGACACCTAGAAAACTTACTTTCTCCTTGAACAGTAGACACTTTACTGGTTATGTGTTGAGAAGCTCTAGGTTACTTAATTGTCATGGTGTCAATGCCTGGTGCTAGTGTTTATATATATATTACTCTTTATCCATTGAAGCTGCTGGTGTTGTAAACGTCTTGCTAAGTAAAAGAAGACATCTGAGTTCAGATGGTTGAAGATGTTAGAAAATTTTTCCCCATTTTTATATCCCCGTGCATAACCCAGTGAATAGATCATAGTAGATACTCAGTGTTTGTGTGTATATATGTGTGTGTGTGTGATTGAGTGATTAAAAGATGAGCAAGAGCCAGTCACCATTCCTTATATTATTTGTAAGGTATTTTCAGAAAATATATATATATACAGAAAAATAACACATTGCAAGCACTATCTGAATTTGTTTCCCAATAGTGATAGTGAGGTAGGTTCTGTTATTATCCTCTTTTACTAGATGAGTAATTTGATCTTATGTAACCAGTAAGTGGAAGAAATGGGACTTGATCAAATCTGTCTGTCCAATTCTGATGCTCAAATATGTAACCACAATGCCCTACTGCTTCCCCTTTTGTTACCACGGGGAGATGACTAACTAGGGTTAAAAACATGTCCTGAAAACCATGGGATAGTTTCCCTGTAAATTTTCTGTCAGATCCCATGCTTGTTCATTCTTCATTTATTTGCATACTTTAAAGGAATGAGTGGATATATGTGAGATATAATATATCAATACGCTTGCTACAAAATTGAAAGAGTTGATGAATGCTTGACAGAGGTTGGGATAAGAGTATTTTTCTCTTCTATTTCTATCAGGTTGACTTTCAGATTTGATCTGATCTGACATCTCCCCCCAGGATGTCTGTGTGTGCAGAGTTATCAGTTCTCTGTCTATTTCCTATCATCTAGCCAAGGAAAAACTGGCATCTTGCTGGGCTGGGTCTCTAGCTCTCCAAACTGCATATATTAAATGAATCAAACCAAAAGAACTGGGTTATTGAAGCAAGTGTATCCATTTATTGGGCTATGGATGAAGGGATATTTATAACGTGCCCTTCATTATGGAATGTATCTGAATCCAGTGTTATGTCACATAGTGGTTGAAATCATGGACAGAACAGCCCTTTTCACCCACATAGCCATACAAATATAGCTTCATGGCAAATTTTGTTTCTATGTTGAGCTTAAAACAATCCACTTTCTTTACACCTTAGTGCTATAATTCTGTCACCTGGCTCAGCAAAAGTAATCATCCCTGGGGCCGACCCAGTGGTGCAGCGGTTAAGTGCCTCCGTTCTGCTTCCGGTGGCCGGGGGTTCAGTGGTTCGCATCCCGAGTGCAGATATGGCACCACTTGACAAGCCATGCTGTGGTAGACGTCCCACATATAAAGTAGAGGAAGATGGGCACGGATGTTAGCTCAGGGCCAAACTTCCTCAGCAAAAAGAGGAGGATTGGCAGCAGTTAGCTCAGGGCTAAACTTCCTCAAAAAAAAAAATTAAAAATAGATTAAAAATAAAAAAAAGTAACCGTCCTTCAGGAGGTAGAGCAGAGTGAGATGAACCTCAATTATGAAAAGAGGGAAAATTTCACGAGGCCAGGTCTTAGCGGGACTGAGGGAATAAAGGAGTGGTCTATGGCTGTTGCTCCCCATCGCTCAAATCTGTTAACTCTGCAGTTGGCTCACTGGGCACATTTGTGCTGGACTTACAGGGAGGTGGACCCCAAGTCAGAGTGAATCTCTCATTTTCATCTTATACCCGCCATAGCAGAACCTCTGCATAAAGCTAGGAACTTCCTGCCTCACCTTGTGTCTCATCTCCCCAGGCTCACTTCTTATCCATTCTAAGTATGCTGCTTATCAAGTACCTACCAGTTTAAAAGAAGAATTTTATAGATATTTTCCTACACATTCAGAAAAAAATGATCACAAATCTTTAAGGCCTTAGCTTTTTAATCTTAAGGAAAAGTGTAATTGGGCAGAAGGTTATTTACTAGGTACTTTTGAAAAGATCAAATAATAGCTTTTCAGCATATCCTACATTAAGCAGCATCAAAATGATGCATGAAAATAGTATCTGACAATGACTGGGTAACTATGTGTATACATGGTTATGGCATTTTAATGCATCTGCCTCTATTCTAGATTCCATTCACAAAATTGTTCTGATCTATTCAGGGATATTTTCACTTGACTTTTTATTTATTATTTGGCAGAAACCTAGTCATTTCATGATCATCATTTTAAAACTAACACAATTGATATGAAACCATGTTGTATTTGAAGGAAATTAAGCAATCAATAATCGGAGATGACAAAAAACAGCCCAACTTTTTAAAGTATTCCTCTTGTTGCATTGTTAACAAAACTCACTTCACAATTCACACACCTCACATTCTCGTTCCTAAAAATGTTTAAAGACAGAGCTTTTCTTCTCTGAATTAAAATAGCTGTTTACAATGATGACTTTCAGGGTAGAAAAATGCCCTCTTCCCCCTTCTTGCTTTGATGCAATCAAAATAATAGCAGATTTTAAGGGTCACTTCTTACATATTGATTTTAGCTGCTTGGAATGTTGAGAAGAATTTTGGGGCTTCATCCAGGCACAGTGGAAAAAGTGTTATCAGTTAGTGACGTCTGCCTCAGGAGCACAAGTGAGGAATTGGGTTCCATACGCCATATATTTGTCATCTGTGCTTTAAGGCTTTTCTTAAATATAATCACTTTTATTGAGTTTAACTATATGAAAAAAACAGTTGCACATAATGAGATTAAATGATTTGTGTTTATTGAATGTTGCGTTTTGAGAATATTTAAATTTTATTTTTGCTATATAGTGCAAAATATAAGACATGACAAATCTCATTAGCCTAAAAAGCATAACTTCTGTATTGCACATTCCAGGTTTCAAAGCACTTTTCATAGACATGATTTCAGATATGTGTTCCAACAAACTGGTGAAGCAGGATTATATTTTTCCTATTTATAAGTGCTTGGGTTAAGACACAAAGAGTTTCAATAACTTTTCGAAAATTATACCCAGGTTGAAAATGCCTGCCTCACAGAAGCGGTGTAGTGAGGTTGTTGAGAAATTCAAGGGACTTTGAGAGGGTACATTCTCTCCTTATGAGGGTTCTAAAATCAGCCTGGGAGGATGCTCTCTAGACCACCCAGGGCACAGCTGATGCATCATTGCTCCACTGTGTGGTCCAGCCAAATAAAACTGCTTATAGTTCCATGGTAAAAAGCCCAAGAACTTTCTACATCTGTCTCCCTGCTCTGGAATGTCTCCTGCCCATTTTCATCATCTGGCTAGCTCCTACTTATCTTTCAGGGCACTCAGGCATTAGTTCCTTTTGAATGCCTTACCTGTCCCTTCCCAGAACTGGAAGAAGTTTCCTTCTTCTATACATTGATCAACTTCACACCAGGAAGCTTTAGACTTCTGAGTGTTCTGGGAGAAAAAAAAAAAGGGAGTTTTTCTTTAATTATTCTCATTTCCAGGACAGTCACTGGGCTATATGGATCACCATGCCTTAAAACACACAAAGATATAGTTGATGCACTCTTTTCCACCTCTCTTGAAAATTCTACTTTTCCTACCTGTGTGTGATAGGTAGAGCCTAGAAGGACCTAGCCCCTGGGAGCCCCCAAGGAAACCTCTCTCTCTTCCACTTCACAAGGGGGTGGGTTCTTTGACACAAAGTGTTGTCTTTTCTCTTTTGTTTCCTCCCCCTCACTCCTTCTCTGCTTCCAGAGATAGGGTCCAAGATTCAGAATATAGGATAAGAAGTTCTTTTTACTAAGAATGTCTGCTTAAGTGTTTAGGCTCAAGAAACACCCTCCAACCCAATTCTTTGTTGGAAATAACGGAAAAATGGAAATTCTTTGTTAAATTATTACATACATACAAAGTCATGAAAAGTTATCTTGATACTTATTCTGCTGCTGTTTCTTGTGGCGGTAATTCCTCCAAAAAGGATCACTGATAGGGAAGGATGTGGGCATTCTAGAATCCCTGGGTATTCTAGCATCTAATAGCAATAAATCCGTACAGTTGTAGTACTCCTTATGCAGATTTACATTAGTGTATTCACAAATTAGTCTGACTAAAGTAGATCCTGCAACTCAAAACCTACTAAATCTTTTCTATTCAGTATTATTTTTTAGGATCTGTCATTTTTTTGATTCAATCAATTATTTGATTCAATAATTTCCTTCATGCTACCTCTATCAACACAGCTTAAAGTCATATCGAAGTCTTTGAACACATTCACTGAAAGGTATAAACATAGCTCCCCTGTAGCTACAAGGCAATGAGATAATAATCACATGTTTATTGGGAGGGTCACTCGGGACGACTACTGGTAGCTACTGTCATACATTTGGTTTTACTCTTATTATTATCATTATGTGTAGTAACACAATGGTGCTCATGTCAGAGCCAAAGGGCCAAGGTATCAAATCACTCCCATCATTATTTCCTTTTCTTCTATTAAATCTCTTCAGAATTCATCTGTCTTTGCAAAAGAATATAAACTAGACTAGATAGGATTCGCTACACTTTGCTTGTTTGCAGATTATTTTTAAATGACTAGAAAAGCAAGGAAGAGTAATATTGCCAGAGATACATCAAGATTGAGGACATTTAAGTGTCTGTGCTAATATACCGCAAATATAGTTCACTATAGGTAAATGCAAAATAATGAGCTTTCGAGTAAAGAATATAAAATGGGAAGTATCTGCTTAATGGAAGGTGCTGCAGCATCTGATTAGGAACACATTTGAGAAGTTGCTGCAAAATTGTATCCATTTAGCCTTTAGCCCAACATGGAATTGCAGAGAGGTACCGAGTTAAATTATTAAAAAAATGTATTGTAAACAAAGGTAGAATTACTGTAATAAAAAGTAAGTATACATTTGCCCTTAGAAAATACAGAGCATGGGTCACCTTGTTTTTAAATCAAGATATCAAAACAGTTGAAATGGGCCACGTGCTGGGTCTAAAATAACTCTGAAGTTCAGAACAGGTTCTATGAAACTGAAAGATAAAATTATCTATAGGATGGTAAAATAATTACACTAGAAACAAACTGAAAAGTAAAGAGATTTAATGTTTCAATATTGGAAAAAGGCAAAAGAAGTGTAAAATTTATTTCACAAAATTATATAAATATGACTCTGTTTTAAAAATATCTTGAAGATAATCAATGAACCAAAGATACAATAAAATACTTTCCAAGGTAGGGCTACAGAATCTTGAATTAAATAAATCAGATGATAGTAGGAAAATCCTTGGAACCAAATTGACTATTAGTTTTACAGTTTTTGATATGACACTGGTATATTTTAAGTTAATTCCATAGATGAAGTGAGCTGCCTCGCTAACCCCCAGACAACCAGTTGTTTGGACAAGGATTTATTGAGAAAACCCTTAGCCAAAATACAAATGTATTGCTTCAAGGATAGAGCCTAAAATATTGCAAACTTTACTTAATTTGCATCCAAATAAATAAGAGTTCTATACAACTTTAGTCTCAAAGAGAAAAGGCTAGATATCCTACTACTATATGATCAAAAGTATTAGGCAAAATTACTTTTTGATTCACAAAAAGAGAAAACTTTCCTAGTGAAAGTGTAAGTCATAAGAGTACCATTGTTGTGTCTAGATAGTTAGTATCATTTTTACTTTCAGGAAAAGGATGAGTGACTGAAATAATATTCTTTATCAATAAACTAGGAAATTTTTTTCATTTTCTAAATTATTTTTGTAATTCCCTGAGATCTCATCAGAATTCTCGATCTATCCATTAGCCTTTATATGTAAATAAAAGCATTTCATATATGTTACATCTATGAAACTTTGTCTACCTACTTAGCCAACTATTCAACTTCAGCTTCCCTAGATTCCACAACTAATATAGATTTCCTTTGTTCTTGTTGCTCTTCTTTAAATAAATTTCCGTTGTTTGTTCTCATTGCTTACCACAGTGCAATAGTACAGACATTAGCAAGCAGCCCCCAAACACATATCTACATGCAGTTTGAGAAAAGAGTGCTGAAAGTGTCTGGAAATTTGAGGAAAAATACAAGACTTCTGTTCAATTTTATTTAATTGATTCAGTGCGTATTTTTTCAGTGTCTATTTTGTGCAAAGCACTTTGATTTCCCAAAGGTGCCCCTAAAAGTCCACAAAATGGATAATCTCTAACTCAGATCATCAAAAGCAAAGCAGCTTCGTGTCCTTTGCTAGGGGGGTTATCATGGCCTTCTTGGTCCAAGGAAGGTTTCTTTAGAGGAGTGTCTTAAGGCTTCTTATCTGGCTAGCACGTCTGTGGGGTCTAGTGCAATTGGGGCTCAGGAAATGTCATCGGCTGGAATAACCTACAAAAATTGGCCGTGATATTGTAGGATAGGCCTGAAAATAAAGTCCCGGAGCTTGCACTCCACTTCTTTCATCTGCCCTTTAGTCTGTGCGTTCAGAACATGGTCTGGAGATGAAGGATGGGTAAATGAGAGGGAGCATTTACCGAGCATCTCTCTCTGCTTCTCAGAATGAATCCTGAAGCAGCTGCTCAAAGCTCTTTCATGTTTATTATCTCTCTGAGCTCCTTAATCTTCCCAACATCTCTATGAGGCAGACTATACTATTATTCTCAGTGTACAAACGGGTGAAGTTTGAGAAAATGAATCATCTGGCCCTGGGAAGCTGTGCTTATCTCCTCATGGGTTTCATCAAGGCCACCGGGTATTTGGTTTAATCTCAGGTATGGGTTTGTCAATGCCTCAGGGAGGAAGAAGAAACAGGAAAACTAAATCTATGTTTTGCTGAAAAGGAAAACTGGCACTCCAGAGTTCTCTCTTTCCCTTACAAGTCTGTCACCTTGACTAACTCTCAAGGCACCTCTCTAACCTCAGGCAGAGGGTTGAAGGAAAACTCTCACTGATTGTCCTTCCAACGTTTTTCTAAATCCTCTCTGCAAAGGGAATACTGTGTTCACTTTCTAAATCTCCAAACAATTAACTAGGGATTTGGTAAGCTCAACCTTGTCAATATCAGTCCCTCCCAGGAACCTGTACCAATGGCTACGCTCAGTTCATGCCCAGGCCTTTATTCATTCATTCAACGAATGTTTACCCACCAACTACTGTGTTTCCTAAACTGTGTTTGACATGAGAGATCTATAAAAGGCCTAAGGTTTCTGAACTTAAGACTTTTATTTTCTACTAGATGGAATAGCTAATAAATTAGATATGATAAGATAAACTGCATGATCAAGATAAGCATAGTATTATGGGGATATAGAGGAATGAAACTTACTCAAACAGAAACAGGTCAGGGAAGGACTTTCAGAAGTTTTGAAGGATGAGGCAGGAGGGTTGGTAGAGAGAGAAGCAAGTGTAAAGGAACAAAGCTGTGGGTAAGTTGCTGGTATGTTATTACAACTGGAGGAACATTAATAGAATCCTGAGAGAAGATGAAAGTAGAGAGGAAGACCAGAGCCCTGATATGAAATATGAATTTTGTCCTGAGGGCAGTGGAGAGCCATTGAAGGAGTAAAAAGGGGGCTACATTTGATAAAGATCACTCTGACAGCAGTGTGGGGAATGGGTTGGAAGAAGGGAGATCTCACACATTAAAGAGTAAGTGACACAACTACAATGGAAGCAGAAACTTGCATTCTCTACCACTGCACAGGAAAATTATTTGTAAACTGGAAAAAAGTGATTTTCGTGTCCCTTTTAGAACCATGCAAACCAGTCTTGATAACTGAGTTGTGCATTTTAGTCATATCTGATTATATTTCATGTCACATCTTTCCTCCTGGTCAAATGCTGGTTCAAAGTTAGAACGGACCCTGGCTTCTGAACCTGCTTGTATCCAATTCTAATAGTATTCATAAATTTACCGAGAAGAAATATATGTTTCCTTTAAGAAAAATTTGCTCATAACTAGAGACAAAAACCACAACTGACATAAAGAAAGAAATCTGACAGGAAGGTTATCGTATACTTTGTGCATATTTAGGCAGATATTTGCACATTGTTGCACATTTTAAAAACACCTAGAGGCGATAGCATTCTAGCATAATTTGATATGAAATAAAATGTGCTTTAGTGTGTAAGAAAGCCCAGGCACTGTTCAACGAATCTTTGTCCCTGTTCTCTAGGTTAAAATCTGTCATTTACAAATGGAAATATAGATTCTACACATGGTCTGAATTTTTTTTAACTCTTTATTAAGATTATGGTAGTTTACAACCTTGTGAAATTTCAGTTGTACATTATTGTTAGTCATGTTGTAGGTGCACCACTTCACCCTTTGTGCCCTCCCCCCACCTCCCATTTCCCTTGGTAACCACCAATCAGTTCTCTTTGTCTCTATGTTTAACTTCCACCTATGAGTGGAGTCATACAGAGCTCATCTTTCTCTATCTGGCTTATTTCACTTAAAATAATACCCTCAAGGTCCATCCATGTTGTTGTGAATGGGACGATTTTATCCTTTGTATGGCTGAGTAGTATTCCATTGTATGCATATACCATATCTTCTTTATCCAATCATCAGTTGATGGGTACTTAGGTTGCTTCCACATTTTGGCTATTGTAAATAATACTGCAATGAACATACGGGTGCATGGGACTTTTGGAATTGCCGATTTCAAGTTCTTTGGATATATACCCAGTAGTGGGATGGCTGGTCATAGGCTATTTCTATTTTTAATTTTTTGGGAAATCTCCATACTGTTTTCCATAGTGGCTGCACCAGTTTGCATTCCCACCAACAGTACATGAGGGTTCCTTTTTCTCCACAACCTCTCCAATATTTGTCACTTTTTGTTTTGGGTATTTTTGCCATTCTAATAGGTGTAAGGTGATATCTTAGTGTAGTTTTGATTTGCATTTCCCCGATGATTAGTGATGATGAGCATCTTCTCATGTGTCTATTGGCCATCCGTATATCTTCTTTGGAGAAATGTCTGTTCATGTCCCCTGCCCTTTTTTTGATCGGGCTGTTTGCACATGGTCTGATTTTTGAACTCAAGTTCAACAAGTCAGTGTCTGATATAATGTGTTATTTACATTTTGCAGATGAGTAATTAAGATTCAGAGAGATTAAGTAATTTTCTGAGGGTCACACAGTAAGGAGATCTCTGTTCAGGAGAATTTGACTCAATAGTCCATGTGCTTTCTTCCCCATCAAACACATTATTTGCAAAGTGATTTATATTTCACAAAGTGCTTCCATATACATTTTCTCATTTGATCCATTTTATAGATGTGAAAACTGAATACAATAGCTATAAAGCTATTACATCACTTCCAGGTATAGGGCTATGAAGTGCTAGGCACAGCACGAAACGCCATCATCTGGATAGAGAGTATGCCTCCTTTCCCCCACATCTTGTTTCTCTGGGCTATATTCCACAGAAAATAAAGCTAGGAAATTACATGAAAGTCTTCTGAGAGAAAGGGAAGGACAGAGAGCTCAGGCATTTTGACTTTTCTCCCTTTGTGAATCATTCTTGAGACTTGCACCCATACACAAAATCTTCCTTCTACAGGTAGTCAGAGAAGAGCCCTCTTGTAATAAACTCTACAGAAAAATGAGGGTTGAAACATCAAATACGGAGAAAAGGTTTTAGAAGTTGCTCTTGATTTTTTTTTTTTTTTTTGATGAAGATTAGCCCTGAGCTAACTGCTGCCAATCCTCCTCTTTTTGCCAAGGAAGACTGGCCCTCAGCCAACATCCACGCCCATCTCCCTCTACCCTACATGTGGGACGCCTGCCACAGCATGGCTTGCCAAGCAGTGCCATGTCTGCACCCAGGACTCCAACCGGCAAACCCCGGGTTGCTGAAGCGGCACGTGCGCACTTAACCACTGTGAAACCGGGCCAGCCCCCTTGTTATTTGTTTTTTATGTAAACAAAGAGTTTCATGCATTTATGAGAATTCACACACACACACACACACACATCAAGTTTATGTTATTCCTATTGAAAATCTAAAAAGCTGAAAAGAACCAAGTTTTCTATAAATTCTATTAGCTAGCTATTTATATCCTGTAATCATAGGCTGTGCAACACTAAGAAATAAAAGTGTTACTTTCTGGGTTTTTTCTCTGATGATTAAATAAATTTAACCAATCAATGACTTTGAATAACCAAATTTTCCGGATGTTTATTAAGGGGATAATGCATGATAAGCTAAAATGATAACTGTAAAACAAAAAGCCTGTAGCAATGTTACGTGCATCCCCAATAACTTCACCAATTTATAAAGTATCTAAAATGTTAGAAAGAAAATAGAGGTTCATGGGTTCTAGTGCTGCTTCTGTCACTTATAAATTTGTAACCTTAGTCTAGTCTTCTCATGTTCCTTATCTACTAAAAGCAGATGATGCTTTCTTCCCTGTCTACTTCATGAGTTGTTTTGATAAATGATTTATGTAAAAAATATCTTAAAAACTATGGAACGCCACAGTATGATATTTTTTATTATAGCTGTTTATTTATTTAGACTGAACTACTCTGCTCAATGAGACCTTTTCAAGATATGAAAATTTGATTAAAAAAGAGATAAAAAATGCAAAGTAATTTCATCAAATTCATCATGACCATGAGTCAGGTGTAGGTGCATTAATGCAACAGTAGAGACAAGCCATTTTTTAAAAGAGAAGAAACAGCCTCTTATTTCTGATAGTTATATATGGAAATATATTGATATCACACACATAGAATCCCTTGCTTTATAGTTCCTTCTCTTTTCAATTTTAAAGACCTTCAACTCTACTCCCTTTCAGCAATCTACTGAAATATTATTGTTACCCTAGATGCATTGGTTTCTGAGATCTTAATCTCCGACATCTCCCTCTTTCACCATAAGTTGACTTCATCAAGCTCTCCTTTTCTCTCATCCCTACCCACCTGTTTTTTAATGTCACCAAGGCCTCCACTTCCTTGACCCCTTCCTTCGTAGTCAATCAGTTTCTTCTTGCCTCACTATTAAGCAGTGAAGTGTGGTCTATCTCTAAAATCTCTCACCATTACTCTCAATCCTTTTATCCTCCTTTCTTTCTACCTTAATGACCCACCAAGTTCCCAGCGTTCTGATCAGTTCCCTGATCTTCCCAACAAGATCAAAACAGCCATCCAGCTCCACAGCTACAGGTGAAAAGCACCGTACACTGTATACCGACACCGCTGCTGGGCAGCAGAGTTACAGATTGATGCCAAAACAAATTTTACTGACCTAATTGGTTCACTGAATGAACCAAGACTAATTTCAGACTCTGGAGTTGATTGAACCTCATTTTACAGACACAATATGTTACTCTAGTATAACGTTTGTCATGCTATGATCCACTGTGAGACAATGCTTGATCTCCTCCCTCTCCGCTAATGCCAAAAGCTGTATTTCAAAGGCAATTACCTTCATGTACCTCAGAGAGCTGCAATAATCCCCACTCCCCTTGCTCCTCTCCCACACTATACTCTGGTTTCTCTATCTTTATCCCTTTGGCTTGGTACCTCTCTCTCTGCCTAATTCTTTTGATTAACTGTTGAATGGCTTTCCTGTTTAGCAAGATAGTCCTTTGACCTAACATCCAAAACACCTCACTTAGCCTGTAGACTTTCACAGCGATGGGAACTTCAGGCCTCCGCTTGCCCAGGAGGGAGGATCACACATATTATGATTGCTTGTTTGTCCACCTGTCTCTTTGGTGGACAGTGAGGTACTTAAGACCAAGAACTGCAGTTGAAGGAGTTCAAGACATAAAAGTTTAAAGAAATCCCCCAAAATAGTGTCTTCCATGGACAACTCGCATCAGAGTAACTTGGAATTTTTTAATTATCATTTCCTGGACCCCATGCAATTCCCATCATATTGGTTTCCTGGAGGTGGGTCAGAAGCATTTGAAGAATTTTCTCGGGTGATTCTTTGGTACCGTTTGAGAAGCTTTGCTCTAGAAAGACTTGTATAACAGTGGTGAGAAATTTAAGTGTCCTAGGGAGTCCAAGCATGCTGTAAAAAGTAGAGGTAAGGGGCCATCCCATGGTGCAGTGGTTGAATTCGGTGCACTCCACTTCAGCAGCCCCGGTTCACAGGTTCGGGTCCTGGATGCAGACCTACACAACTTGGCCATGCTGTGGCAGAGACCCACATATAAAGTAGAGGAAGATTGGCAACAGATGTTAGCACAGGGCTAATCTTCCTCAGTGGAAATAAACAAAGAAAGAGGAGGTAAGTGCAGGTCTTGTCCTACTATTTGCTTCCAGAAGATTCTTGCCCCCTCAATAAGGTGAATCCAGGGTTATCAAAATTTTAATTTTCTAATGTTAGAAACCTTGGTTTTTATGTGAAATCTGCTGATTTTTATGCAATGGCAAATAATTTACAATTTGCTAAAAGCACTTTGAACTACAAAAAACATATCTACAGACAGTTTGTAATTCTGATTTTAGAGCAACCTGAACAAGTACAACTAGAAAATATGTATTTGAGGGCCAAGCAAGGGGAGGAACACAATTGAAACAGTCCACAAGGAAAGAGAAGAATGAGGAAGAGGTCAAGAGAAGAGAGGATTACAAATGAGAGCTGGTCATCAGTGTTGTATGGCGTGGAGAGGTCAAGCAGGACAGGACTGAAAATAGACAATTGATAATTAGGAGGTCATTAGTGACTTTGGTGAAAGCACTTTTAGAGTGGTAGGGCAGAAGCCAGATTGTAATGGGCTGAGAATGAGTGGGATTAAAAGAGAGAGAGAAAGAGAGAAAGATAGAGAAGTCAAGTATAGATTATTCTTTCCAGACATTTAGCAATGAAGCTAAGGAGGGAGATAATGTAGTCCATCAAGAGAGTAAGACAGTACAAAGTTGTTCTTATAACATTTTTATTGAAATATAACACATAGAGAAACATGTGCAAATCATAAGTGTCTAGCTCAGTGAATTCTCCCAAAGCAAACACCCCTGGGACCACCACAAAGGTTTAGACACAGAACATTAGACTATTCCCAGCACCACAAAATCCTTCCTCTGCCCTCTCACTCAGGCCTTTCTTCTTCATCACCAAAAGTAACTTCTATCCTGACCTCTAACACCACAGATTAGCGTTGGCTTTTGTGAGCTTTGTGTGAATGGAATCATGGAGTACGTAATACTAAATGTTGACTTATTCACTCGAAAATAATGTTAATAAAATTCATCCACGTTATTGCCTAGACCTAGTTTTCGTTTATATTCATTGTTGTGTAGTATGGGTAATTTACAATGTATTACAGACCAATTTCTAGTTTTGGTAATTGTGAATAATGCTGCTATAAACATTTTGTATATGTTCTCGTGCATATGTACGAGTTGATCATATGCCTATGAGTGGAACTGCTGGGCCGTAAGATAAGCATATGTTCAAATTAATAAATGGTATTCCATTTTTCAAAGTAGTTGTACTACTCATATTCGCATTCTCACCATCAGTATATGAGAGTTCCTATTGCTCCATATTCTTGTAACATTTAGTATTGTCTTTCTAATTTTAGCTACTTGGTGTTTTGTAATGTATCTCATTATGACTTTAATTCCCGTTGCCTTGATCTTTAGTGAAATTGGGTCACTTTTCATATATTTATTGGCCATTTGGATATCTTGTCTTTTTTTTAAAATTCTTTTTTATTTATTTATTTTTTTTTTTGAGGAAGATCAGCCCTCAGCTAACATCTGCTGCCAATCCTCCTCTTTTATGCTGAGGAAGACTGGCCCTGAGCTAACATCTGTGCCCATCTTCCTCTACTTTATATATGAGACTCCTACCACAGCATGGCCTCATGAGTGATGCCATACCTGTACCTGGGATCTGAACCAGCAAACCCTGGGCCACTGAAGTGGAAAGTGGGAACTTAAATGCTGCGCCATCTACTTGAGCCTGCCCATTATTTTTCTTTATTGAGTGATCTGAATCGTTTATTGTTGAATTGAAGGAAAATTGTTTATATATTCCGTACAGGAGCATCTTTTTAGTTATGTGTTACAAATATTTTTTCCCACCTTAAAAATTCATTTGCATTCTCTTATTGGTGTATTTTTAAAGGAAGATTGGCCCTTAGCTAACATCCATGCCCATCTTCCTCTACTTTATATGTGGGACATCTGCCACAGCATGGCTTGATAAGTGATGCATAGACCTGTATCCTGGATCCGAACTGACATACCCCGGGCCACCAAAGCAGACCACATGAACCCAATCGCTGCATGACGGAGCTGGCCCCTTATTGGTGTTTTTTTATGACCAGAAGATCTTGATTTCACAGTCAAATTTATTAATCCTTTTCCTTTATGTTAGCACCTTAAATCCTGTAGCTCTGTAGTAAGTCGATATCTAGTACAGTATGGTCTTACAGCCTGCTTTTCTTTTTCAAATGTGCTTAATTATGCTTGACCATTGCACTTTCACATAAATTTAAAACTAGGTGGTCAATTTATGCATGCATGTGCACATGGGGACACACAAATAAAACCTGCTATTGTTTTCATGAGGATTCTGTACAATTTATAGGTTATAAGTACATCTATTTCTTTTTGTAGTTGTGTTCATTTTTGTTTTATATAACTTAAAGCCACATTATCAGTTACATGTTAACTTCAAATTGTTATATGTTTCCAATGAATCAAAATTTTTACTATAAAAATTTATAAGACATTGTTATTTATACTATCAAGATTCACTTATATTGCCCAAATAATTATCATTTTGTCCTTTATTCCTTTTGCAGATATTCCTATTAGGTTGTTTTCCTTTTGCCTGAAGAATTTTCTTTAGCGTGCATCTCCTGGTGAAAAATTCTTCTGGGTTTCCTTCGTCTGAAAAGATTTTTTATTACCTTTATTTTTTTAAGGGCCTACACATTGTGTATAGAATTTGATGCTGGCAATTTTTGTCTTTCAGCACATTGAGGGTAGCATTACTTTTGTCTTTTGGGTTTTATTTTTTATGAGGAGAGATTGTCTGTCTGAGTGTGACTCCTTTCAAGGTAATGCATTTTTTTTAATCTCTAGATGTTTTAGGATACTTGTCTTTGTATTTGGTTTTCAGCAATTGTTCTATTATGTACCTAGTTGTGATTTTTTGTGTGTGTTGATCCAGTTTGAATCACTAAGGTTCAGAGTGCTTCCGGAATTGGTAGTTTGTTTCTTTCCTCAGCTTTAGAAAATTTTGTCGTTATCCTTTAAATATCTCCTGTATTTTGAGACTTCCAACTACCTGTATGTAAGTCGTTTTTACTGTATGTCTACGTCTTTTATGTTTTCTTCCTTTTTGTGTTCTCCATCCTTTTGTATCTCTCTCTTTTCTATTGTGGCTTTTTTCCTCTGTCCTATCTTCTAACTCACTAATTACCTCTTCAGCTGTGTCTCTTCTGCTGTCATTCCAACTATTGAATCCTTAACTTTGATTAAGAAATTTTTCAGTTGAGAACTTTAATTTGTTTCCTATTTATTAGTAAACTTCCCAAACTTGTTTTTATTTCCATGACCTTTTTAGGCATACTTGGCTTCAAGTCCTTGTCTAACAGCTCCATCACCAGAATTTCCTGTGGGTCTTTCTCTGTTATCTGGGGGTTTTTTTCTTTTAATTTTTCATCAACTTTCTTTTGTTTCTTCACTTGCCTAGTTATTTTTGATTGAGTGCTGACCATCATATATGAAAAATAAAAGAAACAATTTAAAGCCTGAACTTATTTTATCATTCATCATAGCAGATTTAGCTTTATTTCCCGTAGACAGCTAGGAACATGAGCAATCTCAGATCATCTTAACACCAGAGTCTGAGATAACTCAAAGCTGATCTTTGGTACCTGTAAGAGCAGGTCTATTTCTAGTTTAACCTGACTCCTAATATATTGATTGATCTTTGGTTTTCAACCTAAAGCCTGGGTGGTATTGCAAGGGTCCAAATAAAATGGCCAAATGATGGCAGTTTGGACAGAGATGATAGCAGTAGAATTAGTTAATAGTGGTCATATTTGGGATACGTTTTCTAGGGGATTTTCTGGTGGTTTTGATATGGGAAAAGGCAAAAAATTACCCCATAAGTTTCTGACATGAGCAATTAAATACCATGTACTGAGATAAATAAGAAAGATGGAAGAAATGTGGCGGTGGTGGATAAATATTAAGAATTTTATTTCCACTTGGAGGGCACACATTCTTTTCCTCTGTGAGCTACATCTGGAGTACCATTCAATTGGTGGCTGCAGGATTAGCTACTGCCCATAGTTAACCAAAGTTTTAAAGATTGAAAACTCCCCCTGAAGTCATAGTATTGTCTTGTCCACTTAAAATATCTGCTATCGAGTATGTTGATAAATGAAAGAGACATGCCATTCTGTATATCTAGTATGTACTTGGTTACAATTCTAAGAAGTTTGCCATGTTTTATTTCACTATTATTTGCCATGTATTATTCTCGGGATAATACACACTCATCCCATTTTAGGGGATGGATAAACAGCTAAGGCACACAGGTGAAGAAACTTGTCCAAAGTCACACAGGGAATCAGTGGGGAAGGCAGATTTACAGTTAGGTCTGTGGGGCTCCAAAGTTCATGCAGAATATTTGTAGATGTCCATAAAAACAAAAAAACAAAAAACCCCACAGTCTTTAGTGTGGCTTTGAAGGAACTTCCCTTCTCCAACTTTCATCCATCTTCTTGACCTTCTCAGTCACTCCATACCAATCCCTCTCTTTTGTGGAAAAAAAAAAGAAAAGAATTTTACTTTGAACATGTTAAGTTTGAGATGCTTATGATACATCTGTTATTTGCCATGCAGATACACTGGAACAATAACGTTCTTCCTTATTATGTCTATTACAGAGCATATCTGTTCACAATCCAATTATGAGAGAACCATCTTTCTCTTGAACTTCTAAAGGTCCTTCATGCTCTAATGATCACTAAGACTCACAGCATGGCACCACTGGTATGACCTGATGCACATATTCCTCTCTGAGAGGACTATTCACTCATGTCTTCTCAAAGTAACTCCTGCTGCATAAGTTTTACACTTTGGATATTATGGAAGGGAGAGGAATACATTCAAGACTGGGAATAAGAGAGAGAAAGATTGTGACATAGACTTTGACCTATAGGTGCTCAAAACATGCAACAAAGGGTGAAGAAGTGCCAAGCTGGAGATCCAAGCGCCATCTGCCATGATTCATGAAGCCCTGGAACTGTATGTGACCTAGAGGTGCCATCCCAAGGAGCAGCAAAGGACAATGAATGGCTGCAAATTTGAATTGACAGAACTGTGAAGTCATTTGTGTGTTTCTATTTTTACAAACACAAATCCACAGGGCCTTGTATAACATTTCTTCTTATAGTAACCTTTAAAAAGGTTATATTATCCCATTATGGAGAATTATCTGAATAGACTTTTACCTGCCTTTAGAGACTGAGAGAAATACTTTGTCCAAGTTAAATCAGCAGCACAAGTATATGTATTATATCTTGAGATACATTTCTCGCCTTCAATTATCTGTTCAGGCAACAGAGGGTCCAAAATATACAGAGTTTAATTTTCCAAAGCATTTAGAATAGTTACAGCATTGCCAAGAAAAAATCCTGCTGAAGTCTCACCTTAAGGACTGGTTCAACATTTAGTAAAGATATTTTTTAGCATTTCAGTTTACATAGACATCTTTAAGGAAACAAAAGGTTTGAAAGACTATAGAAAAGTAGTACTGAATCTCTTCATTACTATTATGCTCCCTGTTTAGAAAATGTGGAGTAAATTAAGAGGGTAACTGATACCTAGAGAAAAATAGAGGTTTAGAAAGGAATAATAGAATATCACAATCTTGACTGACCTTATCAGTAAACTTTCCTGTAAATTCATTCAAATTATAAAATGGCCCTTTTAAAATGTACTGTTATGATGTATATTGTCCATATTTCAATGGGGACGTTTATAATTGCATTGGATAAAAATGTTATAAATTAGAGTATCATGCTGTTTGTGACAACATGTGACAAACTCACAGAGCTGCAGGTTCTACTGTTTCCTCTCCCCTGCTCACTTTCAGAATAGCAGAACCGAGCTCAGTATTCATTATGTAAGGTCAAATAATATGTTTTCTATTTTGCTGTTTTTTTGTTTATTGTTTGTTATTGCTGTTATTGTTTTCTTCTTTTTTTTTCTCCCCAAGCAAGATTAGCCCTGAGGTAACTACTGCCAATCTTCCTCTTTTTTGCTGAGGAAGCCTGGCGCTGAGCTAACATCCGTGCCTATCTTCCTCTACTTTATACGTGGGATGCCTACCACAGCATGGCGTACCAAGCAGTACCATGTCCACACCCGGGATCCGAACCGGCGAACCCTGGGCCGCTGAGGAGCGGAACGTGCACACTTAACCGCTGCGCCACCGGGCCGGCCCCTGTTATTGTTTTCTTTTAAAAAGTTTGACATTATATATTTATGGGATGACTATATTAAGTGCCACTCAATGGGACCATGGAGGAACTGGATTTCCAGGGTCTTGGTAACAAACAAAACAATAAACTAGGCTACTGGTCAATTTGATCAGCTTGGGAAAATCTAAAAATCATTGATATTTTATTTCTTGTGGACGACATGAGTTAGGATTCTTAATTCAGCATCCATAGACATTTATCTGTGTCATAGGATAACCATAAATATACGATTTCTTCTTGAAAAGCAAACTGAACTCTCCTTCCATTTTACCAACTTCTCTAATTTAGGGAAGTGGCCAAGAAAGGGTGTTATAGGAATGGCAAATCTTTTCATAACCAACTTCTATCTGTTTAAATTAAGAAATAAACAAACACAATTGATGATGACTTCTTGGGAAACAAATTCATTGAAGCAGAAAGCAGATAAACAGGTATTTGTAATTTTCACAGCAATCTATAAGGTTAAAGATGTGTAACTAATATTTAAAAGAGATAACTACATTAGCAATTAGGTTTGGAAATCTTTAATCAACATGATGAACTCACTACTAAAATTCTGTAAGGCAAGGATTTTAACGAATGTGGTTTGGGTTTGTTTTATTTAAACTATTACAATCAGATCTATTATTGAAAATGTTAAGTCACTGTTGAACATTTCCTGCTAGTTGTGTATTTTAAAATTGTGCTTTTCCTGTAAACAACACAGAAAATGTACATGCTGAATAAAAAAGGGGGAAGAAATATTAACAATTATTCTTTTCCTTTTTGAGGAAAGAGTATAAGGATCATAATTATTCCTGTCCCAAAGATCATGTTACAGGAAGTCTATAGGTAGATTTCAAGTCCTTCTTTCATGAGATTCTATACGCTAGTGAGAATGCATTCAAACCAGCGGTAATCTGACATAAGGCAATATTGGCACTAGAATGAAACAATGGCTTTTGCCAAGGACACCCGCAATGAAAGGGTAAAGAAGTTATATGACATGAAATGAATTTTACTAATGCTGTAACATTCAATCTGAATCTTCTCTGGATGTTTTGATGAGAAAGGGTAAAAGTATTGGATTATTTTATTACGTAAATTTACTTTAAAGGCGAGAGTAAGGGCAAGAAACTAAAAATCATACTTGTATCATTTTCTGTAGATGTTGTATAATTTAACTCCCATATTTTTAAATGAACAATTTTCTCCCTGCGATATACTTGGAACAATTCCTTCCTCATTCCATTGGTCGAAAGCCAGAAGAAAATTTTGTTGCAGTAACTTGGGTTCATTTTTCTTAGAAAGAATAGATGCAAATTTGAAGGACCAAAAAAAACCAATGTTCCACACATAAAGTATAAAAAGAAGATAGCAGATTTCATGTCTATGTATACACGCACACACACGCACACACCCTCTGCTTAATGCAAATATGGCACAGAGCCCTGATCTTTTCACTGTAGGGACTTCCAGGGCAGCACAGAACTCACACCTCCACCACAGAGGCACAAAACACACAATTTTTACTCTATAAAGTTAGTTTTATATTGCGTCTTTACAGTTATTTAGTTAGTTAGGATTTTTTTAATGATACCTAGAATACTTAAAATAAGTAATAAAGGAAAATCAAATAGAATAGACAATCTTCAATTATTTTTCCTGTCAATATACTAGCCTAGTACTTTCCAATAGAAATATAATGCAAACCACATATGTAATTTGTTATTTTCTAGTAGTTACATTAAAAAAAATCCTAAAAAGACACAGGTGAAACGCTACAATATATTTTACTTTAGCCAAAATATTTTCATTTCAACATGTAATCAACATGAAAATTATTGAGGTATTTTACATGTTTTTGTTTATTGTCTTCAAGATCCAGTGTGTATATTACTCTTACAGGACATCCTCCACTTTGGACTAGCTCCATTTCAAATGCTCAGTAGCCACATGAGGTATAATTGTATGACGATTGTTGCTGTTCCCCAAATCTATACATTCTCAATCTCTTTCCTAAACTCCTGACTCATATTTCCAATTGCTATCATTCATTTCCAACTACATATAATATACCATGACTGATAGTAATATTTTTGTTCTCCTCCTCTAATATTGTGGCTTCACTTCTTAGATTCCCTTATTTTGGTCAATAGCATTATTATCCAAACTCCCATCATTGTTCAAATTAGAAATCTGAAGGATATTCTCCACTTCTCCCACTCCCTCATTCATTCAATTGAATAAGCTCAAAAACATCCCGAGTTTGCATCCTCTTTTGTTTCCCGCTCTCTCAACTTTATTCAAAGCCTTAAACATCATGTGCCTGGATGGTTAAGGACTTCTCAACTCCTCTCTACCATCCATCAACCCCCACTACTTCAAACCACCCGCTACACTAAAGGGAAACCGGTCTCTTGAGCATGTGTATTATTAATTACTTTAAAAAAATTAAAGCTGAATTACACTACTTTCTTAATAAAGATGTCATACAGATCCTTTTGGCTATATTTTTACGAAGAAAACACTTGTATTTTCTTTATGTATAATTGTTAGCGATACAACAGCAAAAAGGACAAGTTGTCTTTCTGTTCTCAAGGAGCTTGGAGTGCAGTGCCCATGAGTTGCTCACCAGGACAAAAAGAAAGTTTTAAAAAATCTGACTCCATACTGCATGTCTAGTTTTCCCTGTGCAAGTAAACACATGACCAGGTGTACTACCAAGTAATAGAAAGGAAATCATCTTTGTGATCTAAGGCTTTCAAAAGACAGTTTCATCAAAATCATTGGAAGGCTAGGCAAGGTGTTTGTTTTCCTTAGGTAACTAAAGAACACTTTAGTTTATCACTAGAAAGCTGAGATCCTATATATAAACATTTACAGGGAAGAGAAATGGTTCTAACTTTAAATAAGAGTGTTATATATCTTTTTCTCTTTATATTTTACCTATGAATTATAATAGCATTGATCTATGGTCTCTTTTACCTTGTTTCTTTGTTTGTTTCAGTTCTCTTTCCCATTTCTGCCTAATTCTAATCCACATTCACTGTATTGTTTCTTGCCTGTTTTCGTTCCTATGGAAATCTACAAAAAAAATTACTTTTGGGTTATTAGAAATAAGACATCTTTTAGGGGACATATTCCATTCTATAAAGTCCATATAAATCATACTACAAAGTTGGATTATTGTTAAGACACTGAGTTTCGGAGCTTTGAGTTCCTCATTGGACCCTTTGGATCTGGTTGGAGCACAAGGAAATAAGAGTGTGGAGGATTGTGCAGAAAGTTTTATGGGCCAGGCCTGGAAATGGTGAACTTCACTTCTGCCAAATACTTCATTGGCCAGAATGCAGTCACATGGTCTGGGAAATACAGTCTTCCTGGATGAGAAGGAGAAAAAACAAAGGCTTTTTGCATATAGAGCTACATTTTTTATGCTTGAGGAATTGGATATTTTTATCCTTACTTTATAAATGAAGATAAGAGGTACTACATAGCTTGCCCAAGATCACATGGCTAATAAGAAGGAAAAATAGAATTCAAAACTAGGTAATGTGACTCTAAAACCACTTATCTTTCTCTAAATTGTTTCAGACTGATTGTTCCTTTCTTGGACCTCTCCAAAATAATGGGGAGGCAGTGGTTGCCCTATTTTCACTTCATTACTCTTTGTAGTAATTTATTTGATTGATAAGTTTCAAAGAAGCACCCAAGCATGCTTGACTCTGTCCCCCTTTTGTATTTAGAGTATCCTGTCTTCAGAATGTTCTTGTTCATCCTCCTGCTATCTTGGAAGTGCCCCCCTAGTCAGGGACACCTTACAGCTCTGCCTGTGGCTAGTGTCAGCGAGTGGAGAGGAGGTTAGTTTGGGTGTGAATATCAGAAAGATTTGGCAATGGATCCAAACCACTTCTCCAACAAAACTATTCGCTAATAAAGCTGATATCTTGACCTCTCTCCATTTCAATCCTTTCTCCCTAATGGTTCCAAACTTCATAGGGGAAAGAATGGAGTACAGCTGTCTTATAGTAACCTACTATTTTATTTATTTTTCTAGACTAGTGATTTATTAGTACGCAAAAGTGAAAACTCCACGTACACCTAAGGTGACTAACTCCCTCCCAGAAGGAAACGTAGCCATTGAAAGTCGAAGACAATTAAAACAATAACAGCCTTAATATATTGCACAATACTTGAAAGTTTTATTTTTAATCATGCTATTTAGCATTGGTTATAACGAGTAATGAAGCAGTATCTTGAAATGGGTGGTTAGTAACATAAATGATCCCAAGAATAGTTTTGTCTTTCTTAGAATGCATAGAAGCTTGACATCTCAGGATGACCTGGTGACTAATGCAGACACTCACATGATAAGGAAAGAAACTGAAGCTCGAAGAGATCAAACTGGACAAAACGTTTGTGACAAAAGAGCTATGAGGACAAAGGCCTCCTGGGACTTGGTCCAGTTTTAATTATTTAATTTTTGAGAGCAAATGTATTCTTTACTATGAGTAACTTAACTCACATGTAGTGAAAGAGAGTATCCCAACAATATGCTCAATAACGGAGAGTTAATATTTCACTTCAGTTAATCCATGGAGTGAATCTAAACGCAATTAACGAGGATTGGATTTTAGACTATATTTTCTAATGGGATTTTTTTTTAATGAATATCTTTTTTTTCACAGTGGAAGACAAATATGAAGGAAGCTCAAGTAACATGCTTTAGGTCATAATATAAGTGCAAAGCCAAGCTTGAAAATAAGCTAAAAGTCCCTCTCTACCACTTATAAGTACAACGTAATAAAATTCATTATAATAGCATTCTACTTTTGTCATAAAACCGTAACTAACTATAGTTATTGCATGAAAAATAGAGTAACTAATATTTTGCCTAGTAAAACTATAGTAAATTGGTTTTGTAATAGCAACACTATAATAATCATACTGAAAAACAGCCATAAGTTACGATCTGTATATTTACTATGCTATTATAATAATTATAGTTCTACCATAGATTTCTTTTATACAAAAGCTAAATTTACTCTAGTAATTACATTCTCTTTTCTCTTCTGTATAATTATACGAATATAAAAGTGTAACTTTTGATTTGAAGTATGGAGTCTTCAAATTTGTTATTTTTTATCATTTTAAATGATTTGGAAGTAAGGAAGATTATTTTCCTAAAAAACCAAAAATTTTCCAAGAACAAATATACCTACCTGTGTAAGAGCAGTAAATAGTTTGTAAGATATCAAAATGAGGTAAGTTATTATCAAAATTTAAATGTAAAAAAAATTCTAATTATATAGAATACAGAATAACCTGAAATAACCGAACTTAACTAAAAGAAGACCTTTAACCTTTTGTATGTCACCTCCAAGACGAGTCTCTCCATCTTTTCCTTGAGTGGTGACATGGACCCATACACCTGGACTCTGCCTGCTGCTCCAGCCCTCAGACAACGGTAACAACTCATCAGGAATTTCTAAGGAAAAATGACCTACGAGAGCTCATTGACCTGCATCAGGGGATGCAATACACTGTTGAATGGCAATGAGCCTAGGAGGAATCAAAACAGTTCCTTGGCTATGGCTAATCTTAACTCATTAGATATGAATATTCAGGTCTAAAACAATTTGATAAAAGAAAATTTCAGCTTGCATAGAAAGTAAAGTTCCTCCTCCTCTTCATTTGCTTCTACTTGTCCTTAAACTGAAATGACCGTACTGTGACAGAAACTAGCTAGGTTTCACCAAATCTGTTTCCATTTCCCAGATGTACAGTTGAACTACGTTTCCCAGCTTGTTTTTAATTAAGCAGGGGCCACATGACTCTCTTCTGCCACTTCCAGGATCACCCTAGAGAGATCCTCATTGTGCTTTCTGTCCTATAGTTAGTAAAGAGGGTAGCACCACCAGATGAAAAGAGCCTGAGTCCCTTTGTCTCCAGCTTGCAGGAGAGCTGCCCAATCCACATGGGCTGTAATGTGGGCAAGCAATTAATCTTTACTGTATTAAGCCATTGAAAATTTGGGGGTGTTTGTTACAGCACCCAACCTTCCCTGACATTAGAAGCCCAAATGCCAGCAGCCTCTCTACATTCTGCTTTAATGCTATTTGTAGAAGGAGTCACAGACAGCAACTTTAACTGTATTATTTTCTTCCTCTTCCTTCCCTCCCTCCCATCCTCCCATCCTTCCTTCACCTCTTTCTTATTTTTCTTCCCTGCTAATGGGGATGGGTAGGTAGAGGGCTGTGATTCTCCCTTACCCCTTATTTTCTTTTTCTTCCTTTTTGTCAGCTCTCAGTACCACCTCTTTGCTTGTGCTGAATTGTATTTAGAATAATATTGTAAACTCAAATGTGCAATGTTTTGACTGTAACCTCCTAAGAACCTCTGCCGAATATCTATACAAATCCAGCACTGAGATTTAAGCAAGAAAAGGTTTATGTATGAACTGTCTAAATAGCTTAAGGATGTATTACAATAGTGAATTTCCCATTATTTAACACTACTTAAAGTAAGGGAGAAAAACACCAATGGTTTTAATTTTGAGCTCTATAATTCCTAAGGCAGAAAAAGAATTGTGTTTCCTTATGTTTACAGTTTTTTTCTGTAATTTCCTGCCTATTGCTTGTTTTCAGAACTTGCCTTGTACTGTCTCCTTCAACCCAGCTTCTTGTACGCACCTCTGCTGTGCTGTTCCAGAGGATCTCTCTCACTTCTTGCAAGCGAATCTGCACATCCAGCTTCCCAACCCCACAATAGCTGCCGTATTTTAAACACATTGTTTCAGAATATTCCCAAAATTAATGTGGATCACCTCACTGTCTTCCCATTGCCTTTGTTCTCTTAAATGGAATTCATCTTACTGTACCTCTGACAGTCTGTTCAAAGGTATTATCCAGAACACACAAATATCTGTCAGCATCCTTCTGCCTTTGTAAATTTCCCTCTCAACAAAAAACTTGAGAGAAGAAAAAGCAGTAAAGCCTCAAGCGCAATATATGTATAGGTATTAGACTGGGCTTACTGCTTTTTTTTTTAATTGCCTGGAAGGGAACATAAAAATTGTAAAAAGCAAGTTTTGTTCTAAATAAAGTTTTCAGTTTCATTTTTTATACACTGCTACCGTGAGAGAATCGGGTTAATTTGTTGAGAAGACAGTCGGCATGGGAGCTCCTGATGCTACCAGACTGTTGGTTTGGGCTGGGGAGGCTCGAACAGCATTTCTGAGAAGAAGCTGTCTGACCCAAGTACTTCAGTGCTCTCTTCTGCAGGCCGTGTACTCGAGGTCATCTGGAAGTGACCCCTGAGAGTGACACCAGAATCCTTAACATAGCATTAAGTGCAAGTACTGTCAATTGATCAGAATTAAACCTTGAGTTAGAACCTACTTCTTGTTTCTTTATTACTGCATTACTAAACATGAGTTTTAAGATTAGAGAAGCCTATGTTCAAATCTCTGCCACTAATTTGTTATTAAACAAGAAGACATTTTAGACATGTCTACTTACTAGTGGCAGGTTAATAACTGGCCCCTAAAAGTGAGCCCACAAGCTGGTATGAGGCTGGCACCCATCTTTCCCCTTGTTTTGCACAGCCCCTTTCTGGCAGGAACATGGCTTCAGAGGGTAAGGTCATGGCAGGTCATGTACCTGCCCCATGGATTCAGAGCCCTGACAACTTTCCTTTACCAAACTCCACTCCAGGTGACTGCACTATGTCTAGGGGTCTTACACCTGCCCTTCTTACAATAGCAGCCACTCCTTTTTTGAACACTTCTATTGCTATAGCAAAAACATACACACATGTGTTCACATGTGGATGCACATACACAACTTCAGCTCCGGGTGGGCACCTTGTTTTATATGTCAATTACCTGAACAATGTCCTGTACCTGATCAGGTATGGCATACGTGTTAGTTCACTTGTCTTTCTGGGTGCATCTTTTACTCTTCCAACTATTTTATACTTTATCAAAGGGTCTGGAGGTGGAGGGGTGTCCTATCCAAACAGAATTCAAATGAACTCCACCTATGGTGGGTGGTTTAAATGGAGAACTCTGAACACTAGGAACAGGCCTATTAGGGAATTTCTTTGAATATTTTTTCTTAATTATGTAAATGTAAGAGATAAATAGCTACCCCTAGTATTGAGAGAACAATGGGATAAGAATGTTCAGGAACTCATTTGTTTGTTTTTAGAGTTCCATACCAAAACATCTCCCTCCCCCTTTGGTGTACAGAGAACTGGGGTCTATGACCAATTTACAAAAGATAATCAGGAGTCTTCAGATATGAGGAGATCCGTTGGGGTGAAAGTGGACGCTCCAATTAAGGCCCATTGGAAGGAAAAGCAATAATTCTTCTAAAATTAAATTATCTTGAGGAAAGGAAGAATCTAGGTTAATGTCCTGCTCTCTCTACAAGGGATTAAGTGTTCATTAGACAGACTTTTTGTATGTTTGTTCATCTGCCACTGTACATGCCAGATCCTGGAAGCTTTTTCTGACCCAGCCACGCTGGCACAGTGGTTGGAACTTGGGAAATAATGGCCAAACCTGTGAGTATGAACTGAAGAGAACTGGAATGTGGGCACTCTGGCATGGCTGGCAGAGATTTGAGCATCACAGGCAACTTGGCAGAGTAGACCAGTGTGTCTCAGACACTGCAGTCTACAGAAGTGACCTCGCGTGGCAGCGATAGGCAACAGCAGTGTGAAATTCCAGGTCCTCCTAGACCAGCTGCTCAAGGCAGGACTGGCTCTGCTTCAGAAGGAGTGAGCCCACAGGAGTCCTTGAGCCTTTGATGTATGAGGACTTCAAGAGCAACACCTAGGATTTCATCGCTTATGTAATGAATTCCTTGCTCAAGTGATTGATTGAAAAAAATTAAAACGAATGTTTATAAACTGAACTGGTGAAGCAAGACATTGGATAAGTTTACATATGCAATGTTGTCTATCCTTTCCCTGTTTCTTGCTTTATAATATAGCAAACAGAAGAAGCTAATCTATGCTTCCATAAATAACGAAAGTCTTATGACTATAGTCAGTAAAAAAGAGGCTGAAGAAACCACTCCAAACAAACTGTGTAAATGAGGATTCAGAAATATGCATACAGAGACCTACAAAATTTATCACTAGAGGTGGTGAGACTCTATATAATAATGTGGATGATCAGATCCAACCCACAGTTCTTAAACGGTAATTCTATACAAGGCATTACATTTGAGACTTCAATCTTGAGAGGCAGTACAGAACTATGACAAGGGTTGATTCAAGAGCCAGACTGCCTGGTTCCAATGGCAGTTCTGCCTCTTGCTGGCTTTGTGCCTTAACCTCTCTGGCCCTCAATGTTGTCAGTAGGACGATGGGAGTGATAATGGGACCTATCTCACAGATTTTATGTGAGAATTGAATGACTATATAATTTAAAAATCTTAGAACCATGCCTGGTGCATCATAACAATCACATATTGTTATCATTATTACTGTCATAGTTATTATGACTAGTAGTAACGACAGTGGTCTTACGTTCTTTGACTTGAATAAGGAAGTAACACTAGGCCCTTCCTTCCCAGATAAAAGAAATTGTAGACGGAAAGAATATGAAGAAAGGAAAGCGAAAAAAACTCAATATGGGACAAAGAGTTGAAACTACAAAACTACTAATTTGGTGCAATTGAGAAGGGAAAAATTTTCAAGTAGTTTTACACATTTAGTCAGCATGCAAAATAAACTCCTGAATCAATACATAAAGAAATACCTTTGTGAAGCAGAAGTCCAGGATCCATTGCATCTCTATGGGATTCCCCTCCCAGTGTAATAATGCCTTTCTTGGAATTCAGATGTGAAATATCCACAATATAACACACTCTCCACTCCTTTGCAAACATGGGGTTGAGGGACGCAAGAAGTTAGCCGACAGCCACCAGTTGTTAATTACTGAGCAAGATGATAGCAATAATTACCACACTTCAAAGAAATTAAATATGGTAAAGTTTGCTATCTTGATCATATTAAGTAAACATGGCCTCTGGTCTGAGCACAAGCAGAAACGAGTCACAAAAATAAGTTAAAAAGCTGAAAGGAGTGGTGAGTTTCCTGTGGCTTTTGGCATCAACTTCCTCTTTGGATTCGGTTTCCTGTATACAACGATTTCAATCAAAAGTTACAGTGAAAGGGGGCTGGCCCCGTGGCCGAGTGGTTAAGTTCGCGCGCTCTGCTGCAGGCGGCCCAGTGTTTCGTTGGTTCGAATCCTGGGCGCGGACGTGGCACTGCTCATCAAACCACGCTGAGGCAGCATCCCACATACCACAACTAGAAGAACCCACAAAGAAGAATATACAACTATGTACCGGGGGGCTTTGGGGAGAAAAAGGAAAAAATAAAATCTTTAAAAAAAAAAGTTACAGTGAAAAAAAGAGGGAATGCAAAAATATTACTTTTGTCCTATCATATAATGCAAAAACAAGGAGAAAAATTACTTTTTTTAAAAGATAGCATATGTTTTTTCAGAGGAAGATTATTTTTAAGTTGTGTCTACACCAACAGTCTATGTGGGTGCTCATTTGGTTGTTTTTTTGTAACTACTATCAAACAACAAATTAAATTTGGCAGTTCTTTTCTCTCAAACTTTCTATTTATTCCTTTTATTTTTCTTTTGGTGTATGAGAAAAGGGGTCCAAGTGTCAAAACAGTAGCTGGCTCAAAAGACTGATTCATTACTTGATTTTTATTTTTTTACACCATAGCAAAAGCTCATAGAAAGAGTTAGTGTATCCCAATTCATAAGAAATCAAAAAGTGACTAATGATCTTACCACATTCAGAATCCTGGGATTAGTTAGTGAATCATTATTCTCTGGCTTGCTCAGGCTCTCTAAAATTGGGCCCATTTTTTCTTTCTTCGTTTTTCAATTGGCTCTGCCTGCTAATTTTAAATTTTTACTTTCTTGTGTGTGGGGGGGCGAGTAGTTTTCAAATAACCTTTCAATGACACAAAGGAGAAACTGGAGTTTGCAGTTCGGAAAAGCAAGGTCTTCAAATTAGTAACAGCATCTAACACCAGCAGCTATGATTAGAAACAAGCTCCTGCCAAGATGACCAATGGCACCAACAAAGGAGAAAGAGAAAAGCAAAGACACAGGCGAAGAGAGCCAGAGCCTCCTGTGGTAGGGAAAGGAGAGCCCTGATGGTACTGGAGAAAATGAACTTACTATATTGTGATTTTAAAAAATGGGGAATAATATTGATTCATACAAATGCAATTGCCATCAGGATTAGGGGACTGTACAAAATTGTTTTATGACCTAATGGTATCACATGATTTAACACATGAATATCACAGGGTCGTCTACTCCGAGCTCATTAGGTGGGTCATGTTATTCTAGGACATATATTGGAACAAATTGCTCATACTGACTGTTAGAAAAGTATACTATTTTCCTTTGGCTTCTTTGAACAATTTTTTTAAATTCTCATTATGAAATTCCTGCATTGGAGAAAATCTAGAGTTTACAGAAAAGAATAAAGAAACCAAACATAATCTCACAATCCAGAGATAACCTTTGTAAATATTTTGCCTTTTTTCTTTTCCACTTTTTTCTTTTTCACATGTGTATGTGTGTGTATATGATTAATATAATAATGTAGAAAAACGTTTTGATTGCTTTTAAAACTATGTTTTAAGATAGAAGTTAATAGATGCTTATTGTAGGAAATTGAAAAAAATGTGGGGGAAATTTCAAAAAAGAAAAATCACTCATAATTCCACTACCCATATATTTAGGTATCTCAGTCCAGATTATTTTTTCTTCATACATATATGGGCTAATATTGTACATCCTTTTTTAACCTACTCTTTTTATTCAACAACACATCATATCTCTTAATGACTGAATAACATCCCGCTGAATGACTGTACCATTGTTTAGATGTATTGTAGGATATTTGAGTTATATGAATGACTACTTTCCAGCACTTTTTCAATAATGGATTTTTTAAAATCGAAGGCTGTGTGTGTGTGGTTGGGAGTATTATGTGACAGGAATAACTAACTGCTCTGCAACTAGAGAACCAAGAGATCCACTGTGGTGTTGCATCTAACATCATCAACAAAACTAAAACTGTGAAGATGCCATTGACTGAATTATTAACAGCAGAACTTACCAAAAGAAGCCTGACAAAATAGCAGCAGTTTTGAACCAGAATAGTCAACCTGGGCCCAAACAGAAAGCTCTGTATTAGCCCCTGTCTCCTATACAACAGCACTTTTAGACACCAAACTACCAAGGAGAATAGGAGGGATGTTTGACACTTTATGATCAAACATCATTTCACAAATGTCCATAGGCAAACTCATACTAATCATTGAAAGTCATTACTATTTTCCAAAACTATATGAAACAGCTTTCTATTTCCTGTTCTGTAAATGGAAAAAATGAATAGATACAAGACAATGTGGCTTTCATAAGACGACAGAGGAAACTACAAGAAAAACAAAGCAGAAATGCTTACTTTTCCCCTTGCTTCCCCATTTACCAAAGAATTAAAACTAAGAGCAGGAATCCCATGTTAAGAATGTTTACTTGAATAAGTCCTATTCATTCTTCATATACTCCAGAAACTACCCACTCTTGTAGAGAAGTTTGCCCTTTTCAAAAGCATCTACGTGGTCAGGGCATCAAACCAAACAATTTATTTACTCAAGCCTATCACAGCCTTAGTCAATTTTAACTGTATCATCAAACTGATCATTAGTGATGATTAGATAAAACCCCAAAGAAAAAGGATGTGTGGATGTTTATATAAGCGTATAGTTTATAATTTTTGCATTTTATTGAATTTTGCGATTAAGCCTTCAATATTTTTTAATCAAATAAACCAAAAATATTAGTTAAATCTAACAGCATTATCAAATGGTCATAAGTATTGATTAAAGTCCCCTGTGACAAGGATTACTACGTACAAATATGAATATGTGCTGTACGTGTTGAGTATAATTGTTTTTTCTTTTTTAAGTGCACATATATCTTTATGTTTGAAAGAAAAATGCTGCTTTATTTATAACGTTGCTGCAGACTATCATCTCTCCTTTCCAAAAACCTGATGAACACACAAACCCCAGGCTCTTCTCCATAGAAATCCTGCTGAACAATATTGAGCATACAATTGAACTAAATCTAACAACAAATAAGTTTAGAAAAAAATCAAACCCCTCTTCTTTGATCAAAATCATTGATAAATTCAATCAAAATAGTTGAACTGGGATCCTCAAATAGACAACACTTTGAAAGTCTCTGTAGGTTTTACAGGACAGAAGCAATTTTGTTCTAAAGATGTAATATGCAGTGTAAGAGAAAATGTAAAAGTACCCTCACAGCCACCATACTCAACTAAAAATAAGCAGTAGAGATTCAGCCATGTGGAAGAGTTTCCACCTTACAAACCCCTCAGGGTTGGAATAAGAAAGCTTGGCATCACAGCTGTGCGTGGTACAGTGGGAAAAAGCAGCCCTTCAGTGAAGCAGTGTGCAGTTGGGTTAGGATGTGTCCAGTCAAGTTATTATTCCCTTGCTCTCTCAGAGAAACAGAATTCTTGAGCTATAGAAAGAATAAAGAAAGCTAGACAAATTTCTAGGTGGTGCTGAAAATGCGAATTATTCTTTGTTCTTAATACGTAGAGGCACGGTGCTGCTAATAGAGCACGGGCTTTGCAATGAGATGAGCTGGGTTTAATTCTCAGCATATCAGCTGTGTGACCTTGGGCTAGCAACTGAATTCCACCTTCCTTCCTTGTAAAATAGAGATTATACTGCCTGCCTACCTCTCAGGGAAAATATAAGCAATAAATGACCCACTGAGGGGGAAAAAACAGTTTAGCAGAGTACCTATCACCTACTAGATGTTCAACAAACGTTAGTTTTGCTTCTTCTTTTTTTAAATACAATGCTATAAATACTAATACTTGGGTGTCTGCATATAATATACTTTAGGATTTTGGCATTTCTTACTTTTTGGTTTTAACCGGCAAGTTCAAAGTGTTCCCTTAGTTTATCTGTGTTTTCCTCATAGTTTTTGCTGTTTTATTTTACTTCATAGCATTTATCATCACTTGATGTATATTTGCTTGCTTGTTTTCTACTTTCTGCCCTTAGAATACCAGCTATAAGAGGGCAGGAAATTTGCTCAATCCTGAGTCTCCAACTCTGAAAAATATTCCTATCGCATAGTGGCGTCGGGGGGACTCAATAAATATTCGTTGAAATAAAGAATAAATGGCTTACAAATTTGTTTTCTTTAAAGCTGTTTAGCGTTTCTTACTGAAGTAGTTTACAACAACACATTCAACTATTTGTAAATAAATATGTACATGAATAGATAGTATCATAATTAATACTTTTACAGCTCCATATCAGATTAATAGTGCCATGAATATAATCACATTTAATCAATATTTGTTAAATGTGTTAATATGAGCTTCTTATTCAACCAATCTATATGCGCAAATGTATCTTCAGATAGCAGAAAGACATTGTTTCTCATTTTTGTGCAGAGAAATTAGTGCTTTTTGTGGAAAGAAAATGCTATAATCATATATTGCCTAGTAATATATTCATAACTTACCATAACAGATATGGTAGGAGTCTGGTAAAAAACAATAGTCTCAGATTGAGTTGTCATTCATATATGTACAAACCCACAAACATAATGTCTTAAATGTTTAGGTGTGTTATGTGTGCATGTGTGTACATGCTTGTTAAGCAGATCTGGGCTATTTGTTGAATAATTCATCAATATATTCACATATGTGTATATAAAACAAGCTATAAAAAATGTTTAGACATTGTGGAATAATCCCATAAACATTGGGATAAATGGTATGTGCCAAATGTCACTGGATTGAATTGTGAATGAAGAATGCTCAAGTTTGATTAAAATAAAAGATAAACTACATGAAATAAACTTAAAAGAAGGAAGGTTTACATGATGTGTTTATTTACCGTCCTATTAATGTATATTTTTTGCCATAGGTGAGACAGGGAGAGAAATGAAAAAGCTTTCTGTGGATCCTGGGAAGACAGGGAATACCAGAAAAAGGGGGTGGGCAGTTATGCTTGCAGAGAGAACATGGCCAAGCTCCCACCCCCACACCCTCAACACTTCAACTCCTGCCAGGCAGGAACTAGAATCTTTTGCCGAGTGTAAGTAACCCAATCACAAAGGAGGGAAGAAAGGCTTGATCTGCACTGCCTGGACTCTAAAAGGCCCCCTGTGAGGAATACTGTGGCAGCACTAAGTCAGAAGAAAAGACCTACCCAGCTAGACTGTCATGTCTAAGAGAAGCTCTGAAGCTGGCTAGGAGAAATATTTCTCCCTTAAAAGGCTTTCATTTATTCTATTTTTGAAAGTTGGTACAAGAGAAAATGCAGCACATCTGTGTAATTTCATCCTGAAGCTCGACTCTGGACTAAGGCCTCTCACATCTCCCAGGTGCACGTCTCCGTTCTCATCCCACCGGTTTCAGGGGGAAACTCACGTTGTTTGTCTTGTGAAATGTTCTCAAGAGGTTATCATGAGCATTGGCAGAGGAGGGCAATATTGATGGGTAATCCAGACCTACATGCGCATGAGCACACGTGCACACACGCACTCACAGACAAGAGCTTAGAAGTTCCTTTCTCCGTTTGCTCTCTCTGTTAGAATATTCGCCTATGCCTCCCATCCCACGTCACCTTATCCTGGCTCCTTTATTCTCCCCAAGAATAGTCTGGGATCTTCCCAACTGGTGTGTTACTTTCTCAGTAAGGAAACAGGAAAAGCCCAATAAAATAATAATTAACAACCTATCACACTGCCTCCCCCACAGCCCACCACATATACACACTCACGATGCACACACAATTATGTGGCCCACCTTACAATAGAATTCTGGCTGTTTCCTGGGGTTTTGTTTGCGCTAAGGCCCAGTACCTTTGAAATCTAGAAGCTGAGGGAAAAATCAAAGCTAGGTACGCAAAGGAGCCGGAAGGAATTGTTGCCTCTTCCTGGATCAGAGCTAAGGCGGATATTCACTTCTGTGATTTCCTCCCCCCATAACAGGGCTTCGAGGAGTATCCCTAAAGTGGGGAAGGAGAAGAGGGGAAAGAAAGGTTAAAGAAAAATGAAGAACCATAAAAAGATTTATAATTTACTTTGGAAATAAATCAGCAAAGGGAGGCCCAATGTGCCATTTGCTCCGAGGGCTCTGGGATCCCACACTGAATAATGCGCCACAGCCCATTTTGATCTGTGCTGAAATTAACAATCAGTCAGCCACTTTATGAAATATTATCTTTGTTAGCCTTACCACTAACAAAAATACACTTTCAATTCTTCACATCCACACACTACATCTATTAGAGCAATCTGGGAAATTAGTTTGAGATAAACTGTACAGCAATTTTATTCATAGATTCCCCGTATCTCACACTGTTAATCTCCATCACAGCTCACTAAATAGTGGCTAATGTTTATTGCATTTAACTGAATGTATACGATTCTGAGGGTACGCCAGGGACCGATTATCATAATTATACATGTTTCTATGGAAACCCACAAGTCTATCAGTTTTGATTCATTATATTGTTATACCTTCTAGCACTTTCTAATTATTAGGTGCCCATAAAAAGTCTCAGTCTTGCTGTTACTATAGAAATGAGCTATAGACAGGCCTCAATTGTTAACCCTTAAAGGACCAAAATATATAGACTCAGACAGCTGGTAACTGTTCATGGAACTGAAATAGCTAATAATTTCATCTATTACTTAAATCCATAATTGATTTGCTGTTATTAATTTCTGAAAATATTTCACTTGCACAACTCATGAGTGATTATCTCAGACTTTATAAAATTGTGCGGACTTTGAGGTTCCCTAGCCCAGATGTACACCCTCAGTTATGATCAAAGATCCACGAACACTAATGCAATGCTGAATTAGTGAGCACAAAGTGCAAAAGCAGTAGTCTTTCAGGACTGACTTCTTATTTCAGCGATAAAGACACATTTGCGGGTATAAACATAGAATTATATGTTAAGTGATAAAACAGATAAATCAGAATATACTAGCAAAAACTCCCATATACTGAGAGTCTTTAAATCAGGCATCTAAAATTGCTTCACAGCAATATGGCTATTTAGGTATAATTTAATATCGCTACTTAAATTGCAATTTGTAATTTAATATTTTCATTTCACTTTTTCTCCTATATTCGCTAGCAGAATCCCCTGAAAATTGAGAGAGACTGAGCAGTTTCATTGTGTCTCTAACCCTCCTGCTATTATAGTTTTCAATTAGAAGTGCCTTTTAATTTAGATCAGGAAAGCTCTCCTAAAGTGACAGCTCGCCCTTCACACTGCATATCTATTTATTTCGGAAGTCAACACACCATTCAATAACCTGAGAACAGCCCTGATTGCTATGCTAATAGTATTCAGAAATATGTCGACACCGATCGAAACAAGTAAACTAAGGCTAATTCATAAAGTGAATAATAAAAGGCAGAGGGAAGCCTTTCATACCTTCCACTACTTCAGCTGGAATCTTCAGCTTACAAATTTAATTTTTTCCCTCCCTTAGGGAAATGAACACTATATGATAACCAAACTGAAATTAGATTTTACCTAATATTACAGCCTTGCCTATTTGACGCGGCTTGTTTTATTATATAAAGCTGCAGTGGGAAGCAGCGGAGACAATGACCATGTATGTTAATGCTTGTGTGATCTAAGAGATGCTGGCTTCAGCTGCAGCTTTCTTCAGCTCAAAGCTAAATGCATTTTGCTTTTCAAGGTGGGGGGAGGAGAGGAAAGTCATAAGAATTTTAAATGTATGCCCACATTAAAAAACAACGGTGCATGTTAGGTAACCATTTTCTTCACATTACAAGCCCAAACCACCAATGTCCCCAGCAGCTCCCCGCCAATTAGGAATAAATCAGATTGTATAAGCAACAAAAGATATGGGCATTTGCATGGAGAAGTTCAAACTCTTTTAAAAAACAGAATTCATCAGAGCCTTTTGTTCCCAACTCTTACATCTCCATTAGCATCAGAGAAAAGTAGATTTACCACTAAATAGAATATTTAAAGTCGATTAGGAGTAAATTAAATCAGATAGTTTAAAAACTCCATTCATCAGTACATGAATATATTACTGTGTGTGTGTGTGTGTATATATATATATATATATATAGTCTGAAATAGACCATATTTAATTCACATTAAAAGTGGTCTCCTCCCCATATCCAGGCATTGGTTATCCAGAATAATTGAACTATATCTGCTTTTTTTAGCTTAACCATAAAAATTAAACACCTTTAGTAATAAACATCTAATTTTTCATCTTGCTTATACTTTTATTCCCATGATTATCAATTAGTTACTCCACCCAATTCACCAGTCCCCTCCAAAAATCTATAGAGCTTTTTTGTACATTTTAAACTAAGCAAATATATACCACACACTGATGAAATCCCACAAAATATATGTGTGCAGAAAATATGTTAATATTTCCAGATGAGTCAAATATCTATATGAGAAGAACAATGATACTGGGGCTAAGATTTCATACACTTGATTAATAAACCTTAAAAGTGACAATAAGAGCTTCTGAAAGCAAGCATAACCTGGTGGGTGCATTTTGAGAACGCCTAAAGATCACTGTTAAGTTAGCAAATCCAGGGGAGGGGGTGAGATGGGGGTCAGATACCGAGGTCATGAGGGTGATTAGGCAAAGAAAGCAGAGAAAATAAGTCGTTCAAGCAGCAAGAGTATTACCAACTGGGATGTCATTTATTTCCTAGAGATAGAGTCGAGTTAGGGCCCTGCATGGTAAAACCATGAATTAATTATATTCTGCCCCCCCAGGGAGCAGAAAGTGCTCAAATTTTCTTTTTGGGTGATGGGGGAAAGATGACTCATCATTCACGGTTGGCTGTTAAAATCCCAGAGGAGAGAGCCAATAAAAGCAGCTCCTAGTGACAAAAATCCAGGAGCTGTACCATCACTATCCATCAAACTGAAATGTTTTAGGATTCATATTTATTTTCACCACTTTGCCGCTGAGAAAAATGTCTAGTCAACTAGAGAATGTATAAATTTTGGTTTTTTGATGTTTAAAAGAAAAATGAAAAGACGTTAGTGGGTTGCGAATTCCTTCAGCAGAAAAGGAATTCCTTTTGCGAAGGCCTGCCAGCGGTGAAGGGAGGCTCACAGACCCACACAGCAAGCCTCAGGCATTGTTCTCAGCCCCTGTGTCAGTTCTCCAGAACAGCACCAGCCGGGCCCTGGACAGAGGGCTGGGCCGGATCTCCTCCTTGGAGCATCAAGAGTAAAGTGCAAAGATAACTCTGTTTCTGTAGGTTTTTATTCAGGGACCCTTGGGTAGTGGATCTTTTTCCAGTTTAATTAAGAGAAATCAGAAAGGGAAATAGATGGCTTGCTCCCAGACTGGGAAATAGCCAATAAGTGTAACAGAGTGGGGCCAGATAAAAGAAAATGGATTCTGGTCCAACTGAAGGAAGACGTTCTGGGGAGAAAAGGGTAGGAAGAGAACAAAGACAAGGAGAGACTCAGCTAAGAAGCTGTCACAAGCAAAAGTACTCACATACTCTCTCCCTTCTAATACCCTTCTTTGCTGATTTCCTTCCATGTACATTTAACATAGCCAAATGTGGGCCTTTTAACTGTCAATGGCTGTGCCTCTATAAGCACCAAGGTTCTGGGCAGGACTTGGATGTAAAAATAAAGCAATAAAGGAGTCACTCCTGCACTAGATGAAATGTGATCAAAGTATTTCAATGTGTTTATTTTTCTCAGGCCCTATGTGCTATTTCAGTAAAATACTACATTGCTTTTGCATGAGGAACACAAAATATTCAAATACTTTAGATTCTTCTATTTAATCATATAAAGAAAGAATGTAGTTCTCTCTCATGTTCTTGCTATCCCTCTCTCTTTCCCTCTCTCTAACTCTCTCTCTTTTGCTCTTTTACTTTATCAGTGTATTAACAAAACACCCATTATTATTCACCAGAAAATAGTCATTTTAAGAGGCTAATCAGCAATGCTCACAATTTATGTTTAGTTTTTATTCACTTGGAGTTTAAAAATCAAAAAAGTCACCAGTATCAACAACTGTTTGGGTGAGTCTCACTGTCTGGCTGATAGAAAAAATTCCTTAGATATTCCACATATAGCATATATGGCACACGTGTTCCCTACTGGCATGTGGCATTCATTCTGTTCCAGAGTTAACGCATAGATGCTAAACCACTAAATATACGAGGTGCTTACTGAAAACCAGTGTGTCACCCAGTAAGCGTTCTGTGACTCAGGTGAGGGTGACTGGTTAGTGAGAGCTGGGCTACCAGGAACTCAAATCTGGACTACAATGAACGGTAGGTTTAGCTCATGGAGGGGAGATGAGGAAATATGTTTGAAACATCTGGAAATTATGATCCCCTGATGTGGATAGTTCATGTAAATGGAGAAAAAGCAGGGAGACAAGAGCATGTTGACTGATTGGTTAAGGAGTTTGAGTATTATCATATTGTAATTGTAGTAGAAAATCATTAACAATATTTTTTAATAGAAGATGTAGCCTGTGTTTTAAGGAAGAAGAAGTTGAAAATCATGTGCCAGAAGACTAAAATGAGGAAAGACTTTGGCTAGAAAGCCAGTTAGAGACTCTTACACTACTACAGGCAGGAGATTTATAATAGAGTGTTCATAGGGAGAGTAAAAAGACGCGAGCATGATGAAAGAGAAATAAGATGAACACATTACATGAAGACAGAAAGACGTAAAAGGTGAGTCCAAGAAACCAAGGCAAAGTCAGAAAGAGAATGACGATGCATAGGTAGAAATAGATTTTGGGGATGAGAGAAGTAGTTTGATTGTTGACCTATTGTTTGAGGCTGTGATGAAGTCCAGCAGGCAGTAGGACTAAAGATCAGAAAATTATCTTAAGAGAGAAGTTGTTAATTTTTATTCTCATAGTCATGCACATGGTTATTGTTTTGTGTTTCAAATAAGGAAGTAGGTAAATAAGCGTGAATGAATAAAAAAACTTGAACTGTATATATGATACGATACTTGACGTCATAAGAATGAATGAAATCTATCAGAAGATGTAGAGAGAGAAAAACAAACAAGAATTGAATCTCACCATTTTCATCCATCTGTGGATAAAAGAAGAAGTAAAATAAGAAAAGAGGAAATACAGGGAGTCACAAAAGTGAAAGGAGAACAAAGACAATAGGATATCAAGAAGAAAGAAAAACACAGCAGTAGCCTAAGGTAAGTATCAAGGCTGAAAGAAGTTTTAGTGATGTTGAATTACTGCGTGTGTATGTGTGTGTGTGTGTGTGTGTGTGTGTGTGTATAAAATAAAGCAGCACATCTGAAGGCACAGAGGAGACACCAATGAAAAAGGATAGATTAAATGTTCCCATTAGCTGATGCTCCCAGAGGCAAAGGTGTAGGGAGGAAAGTTGGGTCTCAGGAGAACTTTAGACCTGGAAATCGCAGGGTGAGGGGAGATCTTCTGAAAAGGAAAGAAGAGAAAATAGGTGGTGATCTAGAGACATTTTCAAGAGACTATACATACAAAGATATAAGTAGGGAAGAAGAAGGAATACATGCTAGATGGTCCCTAACTAGGGTGAGGAAACCACCCTAGACCAACTGAATGAGAACCCACTGAATGAGGTCAAGAAGTAAAAATAATATTGAAGAATAAAGGTGCAGGGACCTTGTATTGCTAATGTGGACAATAGTCACCTGGATGCTTACTGCCAAGTAAAGCTTTCATCTGCAAATCTTGGAAGACTACCAGGTGGGAACAGTAAGGCAAACAAATTTGTCAGCAAAAAAATGGACCATCTTCAAACTCAATTGAATTAAAAATATGTTTCTAGAGCATTGATTACATGCCAGGTACTATATTAGCTATTAGTAGGAAAATTCCAATGGAATTCTAGGACCTGGAAGCTTGCAAAAAATGAAAATAAAATGTGTGCTAGTTTCTTAAGGCTCTAAAAATGAGCTTCCTCTAATCAGGATGGCTCAAGACGACATGCAACTGGCCTCAGATGATCCCTCCATTATTTTCCCTATTAGCTTATTGGGAGAACTCTTTATTTCCAGCAAAAGAAAAGAAAAAGAAAATGAAAAATTGAGGATTAGGTAAACTAAGATGCTACTAATAATGCTATTGTACTACCAAAAGCCAGAGAGAAACAGTATGAGCCCATTACTGGCCAAGTTCCTTCTTTCACCAATCTCAAAAGCTGTAGATTTCCTTGTGATCTGCAACACAGCATCAACATAATGAAATGGTTTCCTACAATTATTAACATATATTAAAGAGCAAACGTGGAGAAGTTTCAAAACATATCAATGCCTCGGCCTCATTGCAGACAATTAAATCAGATTATTTGTGTGTGTGGAACTGGCATCTGTTTGCTGAACAACCTTTCTGGGCGATTCAAATGTGTAGTCACCATTGAGGACCACCTTCCTACGTCAAGCTGCCATAATTCAGTCACCTTTCATCCCTCTGCTTTTCTCTGACTTCCTCAAAGTCAGTCTACTTTTATATTAGTGTTTACACTGGACAATAGAGCAAAAACTATGTCCTAGTGATCTTATATTTTCAAATTCCTGGCTTTTTCCTCTGTAACTGTCCCTTCTAGCTGAGAGTTTGTGATTCTCTGATTGGTATGTGTAACATTTCTTTTAAATCTAAGTTGAGTTATAAATATCTATTATACACATAATATTCATTATTCTTAGAAAATTATTTATCAACTATCCACTATTTTTCAAGCACTATCCTAGGAACTAGGGAAAGAGTAATGAAAAGGAAACACAGGCTGATGAGAAGAGTCAGGATTTGAACCCAGCTTTTTAAGTCTAGGGTCAGTTCTCTTGCTATACCCTTACACTCAGAGAGAGTATCTTTATGGAGCTAAAATTATTAGGAGGAAAGCTATTAAAATCCCAGGGTTGCCTATACAAATATGAAGTATTTTACATTATATATTCTATAAAGGACTCCACCTGCCCCCAAACGTTTTCTTACTATTCTGTCTATTCTAATTCTCCTTCCAATATACAGCCTGAAAATTCCCACTACTCTTGAATTAGATGTCAAATATAAAATGATGATGTTTCAGTAAGCATTATTATCACCTGCCAGTTACAGAACACCTGATTAAGAGGAGCTTAAGCAAATCAGTTCTTTCCTACTGAGAAATCTGAAGACAGGTGGCTATTAACATTGGTTCAGTGGCTCACAGATGTCAGAGCTGGGATCTCTGTAATTCTCTTAAGCAGAATGACAAGATGGTGACAAGATGGATGCTGCAGTGCCATCATTCACATCTACATTCAAGCCAGGATAAAAGAAAAGGGTTGTCTGCAGCAGCTGTGTCTGCCCGTTCAATCAAGAAAGCAAAAACATACCCCGAATCCTCAGCTCACTTCAGCTTACATCTCATGTAAACTGTGTTTCATGATCATCCCTAGATGCAAGGGAGACTTAGAAAGTGTGTTCTTAGCTTTTCTTGTCTCTGGAGATAGGCATGGGAGACCTCTTCCAGGCTCCAGTCACGTAGTCTTTAGAAGCCATATTTAAAATGTACTGAAATTGTGAAGGGATGTGAACCATAAGGAGCTCTAGCCTTTTCTCATCTGTTCATTCAGATTAGTTTATTAAATAAGCTGAACGTTTTCTTGGAAAGTGCAGAGCTTCAAACCAAGGAAACCAGGAGATTTTAGACAAGAAGAGATGGAATGCCAGTGATAGCTCTATGCATCTGGAAACATCAAAAGAGACTAAGGATTTCAGCTCTTGTGGTGGGTCATAGGGGAGGCAGCTGATCATAAACAAAGGAAATCCAAATGAGAGGTCTGTGAAAGGGTTGTGGAGGCATGAAGACAATTTGGATGAGAGTTGTCCCTCTCGCCATGTAAACTGATTCTAACATTGTAAAAGTCATTTCATCTTTTAACAGCTTTATTGAGATATAATTTAAATACTATATAGTTCACATATTTAAAATGCACATTTCAATTGTTTTTAGCATTTTCACAGATATGTGCAAACATCACCACAGCCAATTCTAGAACATCTTTATCATCTCAAAAAAATCCTGTAATATCACCTATCCACCGTCTGTTCCCTCGGGTCCTAAGACGCTACTAGTCTACTTCTTATATCCATAGAGTTGCTCATTCTGGACATTTCATTTAAATGGAGTCATACAATATGTAGCCTTTTGTTACTAGCTTCTTTCACTTACTATGTTTTCAAGGTTCCTCCAGCTATAGAATGTATCAGCACCCCATTTCTTCTTATGACTGAATAATTCCATTTTACAGATACATTACATTCTGTTTATCCATTCATTAGTTGATAGACAATTGGGTTGTTTCCACCTTTAGGCTATTCCGAATAATGTTGCCGTTAACATTCATGTACAAGTTTTTGTGTGGACATATGTTTTCATTTCTCTTGGGAACATACCTGGGAGTGGAATTTCTGGGTCTTGTGGTAACTCTACATTAACCATTTAAGGAAGTGCCAGAGCGTTTTCCAAAGTGGCTGTATCATTTTACATTTCCATGAAGAGTATGTGAGGGTTCTGATTTCTACAAATCCTCACCAACACTTGTTATCTGACAACTAGCCATCCTAGTTGGTGTGAAGTGATATTTCATTGTGCTTTTGATTTGTATTCCCTGATTACTAATGCTGTCAAGCATCTTTTTGTGTGCTTATTGGCCATTTTTACAGAAATGTCTACTCAGGTACTTTGCCCATTTTTAATGGGGTTATTCATCCTTTTTATGGAGTTGTAAAAGTTCTTTGTGTGTTCCAGATATAAGTCTAATATTAGACATATGATTTGTAAATATCTTCTTTCATTTTTTGGGTTGTCTTTTCATTTTGTTGATAGTATCCTTTGAAACACAAATGTTTTTCCATTGGATATGATTCAATTTATCTTTTTTTCTTTTGTTTCTCAGGTGTTTTGTGTCATATCTAAAAGTTTGGCACCAAATCCAAGGTCATGAGTATTTAATCCTGTATATTATTCTAAGATTTTTATGATTTTACCTCTTACATTTGAATTTTTGATCTGTTATCATTTTTGTATATGGTGTGAGGTAAGGGTCCAATATCATTATTTTTCACATGGCTATCTGTTTGTTCAAAAGACTATTTTTTGCTTATTCAATGGTTTTGACACCCTTGTTAAAAATAGTTGACCATGGACACATGGGTTTATTTGTGGACTCTCAATTCTATTTAGTCATTCTATATATCTACCCTTGTATCACTACCACACTCTCTTGATTACTATTGTTTTGTAGTTAAATTCCTTTGAAATCAGGAAGTGTGAGTCCTCCAATTTTGTTCTTTTTCAAGATTGTTTTGGCTATTTTGAATCCTTTGCAATTCTATAGGAATTTTAGAATCAGCTTTTCAATTTCTACAAAGAAACCAGCTAGCATAATGATAGCAATTGCATTGTGTCTGTAGATCAATCTGGGAGCACTACCACCTTCAAAATATTGTCTTCTGATCCACAAACTGCTTCTAATATTGTACAAGACATTTCTTACTGCTTCTTTGTTTGCTTTTTTTCTATTTTCACTTTATTGGTCATGGGTAAAAGAGGAGTATAATAGGGAAATAGAGAATTGAAGTAAGGTTGTATGGCCAAGGAACCATAATTAGGAATAGAACATAGTTCCTGTGAATGAATCCAGGTAGAACAGTTCCCTGCAAGATCAATCTTTTGTGTTTGAGGGGAAATCCTGAAAGCATTCCATTCCAGCGCCTCATTTGGGGTCATCTCTTTCTTCCACAAGCTGCAACCCCTGGGCTCCCTTCCTTTTTATTGTGGTGGCTGCCATGGCAACAGTTCATATGGGCTGGAATAGAGAATATGAGGCTTCTCTGGAGCCATCATTAGTGCTTCTCTGGCCAGCAGGGGGTGCCAGGAACAGCCACTCCCACCTTCTGTTTGTAACTATTCACTCCTACCCCATGAAAGCTGAGGATCTGGAACTGACTGAGAGGTGGCATGTGTACCATTACAAAAGGAGATCTTGCACTCTCTGGAAAGGTTTTTAAGAACTTGTGAGGGTTTCACTAAGAATTCATATCAGAACACAATTTATGAGTGACTAACTAGATAGGAACATTGAAACTTTTAAATTTGAACTATAAAATATGACCTGTTGAGAAATCAGAGATCATCTTCTTATTTTTATTTCCTTCTTTTTGCTACACAGATTTAATTTTTACATTTCCTGCACTCAAAATATTCGCGCATGTTAGCTTCTCTTCTCTTTGTGCACAAAGCGTTGAACATCCTAGGGAATTAATAAATGTTTATTAAGTTGAATTCAAATGCCTTGCCTCTAGATGCTGAAGCAAATTCTGTTTCCATTCAGCATGTAGCAGTGGATCACACGCCAATGCTTTACTAGCACTATAGTATGAATTTCTAGAGGACACAGGGTCATTATTTTACAATTCCATTTCATGTATGCATCAGAATATTTTACCTCACACATGTGGGCAGGAAAGCAGCTATTAAATTAAAATGTGATGCCAAATACACTTTAAAGAACTGGGGAGAACAAAGTAACGGCCTCCTCTCACCCTCCCAGAATAGCATTGTGTGAATAGTCATGGATTTATGTGTCTCGATTTATATTATGTGGAATAATTTGCACATCTCTGGCTTATGAGCCTGAAATCTCCAGATCTTTGATGCCTAGGACTGACAGTTTTTACCTTTGCAAATTCTTTGGTATGCAACCAATGCTGCATGATACACATAGTTGACTAAATATTTATCAAATATTCATACAGTTACTCAGCGGATTAAATATTGAACAAGCTTCCACTGAACTATTCTTCTTTTCACTACAGCTAATTCTCTGTTGCTCCATTGACATATGTTCTGGGAAGGAAGAGAAATAGCCAGCTCAGCAAATTTTATTATTTTCAAGGTTATGCATTTAAGTGTGAGAAAGCAAGACACACATGAAAGCCCACATCACCGATTTGGCTTGCTTTACAGTTGTTTAAAGATATAGATGAACCTCCTAACAGGTTCAGGTTTTTTTTTGCTTTTTGAACAAATTTAATTTTTCAAAGTAAATCTTTAATAATCAATCAACTGACAAGGAAAAGAAATTCTTTCAATAGCTAAAAATAATTATTATTTCCATAGTGACTTATTATAAAATATTCTCTGTGCATCTTTTCATTTATTTTTCTATAGGAAACCCAAGATAACTTCTCCATTCCCATTTTACAGAGAAGGTAGATGAGTTTCTGAGTTACTCATTTATTTTCCCAAATTCACGCTGTTGATAAGTGGCTAGATTGGCACCAGAACTTGTGTTCTGTTATATCTAGTATAGATTAGCTATGTATATTAAAGAAAAAAATGAAAATATTTACTATTTAGATAAATGCTTTTTTATTTTAGCAATATTTTCATAATTCTTTGTATTCAGAATTGGAATTATACTATGCACGATTCTTCCCTTGTTTTTGATAGGCCATACTACAAAGAAGTTACTGTCTCTGTAAACCAGATGAGAAGTAATGGAAAAGAGAGGAGACCTGAGATCTTTGGCCTCTCATAGAGCAGCTGTGCTATGGCATCGGGATAGTCAGAAGCAGGATGAGCAGGTCTCCCATGATTACCAATCAGTCACCAAAAAATTGATAACTTTACAGAGGGATGTAAAACTAAGAAGAGGAGGGAAGAAACCAGCTTCAGTCACTATACAACTGTGGCATAGTATCATATAGTAGAACTCTCTTTTGGATCTTTAACATAGAATTTGCACTCCTTGGGAGAATATCAGTTCCTTTTACAGAGTTTGATTTCTGCTTTCAGTTAGATCTAGGTAATTTATATCTCCTTGGAAGAAGAACAGATCTCAAGCTTCCATATATCGTGCATCTTAGTATTTCTATATTTAAATCCAATGCAGCATTCTCATTTCCACTCTTTTTAATTGGGTCATCAAGTTTTTTCCATTAAACACTCTCAATAAAACATTGTGGTTTACTTCTAGATGCTACATCTCTTAATTTTATCCCTAACAACATTATCATAATCTGCTTATTTTGACAATGCACTTAAAATCTTAAAACTGGGAATTTAGACAATATTCTTGGTATCATAGTAAATAAATATATTGAAACAAGACACTAACACGCTTCCAAATTATCCTTTTGTGAAGAAATGTTTAAAAGCAAACTATTTTCTATACACATGGTAATTAATATCTTTTATAATTAGGTCAGGATTTCAAGGTTACTGACCAACCATTAGTTACTACTGTATTGTTTCAAATAAATAATAATACAGGTTACAACATTATCAGCAGATGTGTTCATGTTGTAAAACACGGATGGTATATTTAATTAGTCGTAAGTAATACAAATGCTTGACATAAACTCTTGAGATTTCAGATGTGGAGATGTTTTGTGAAAAGCTTTGAAATCCACTGGCATACGCCATTCTTTCATTCAAGACAAATATGTGGGCGAATCAGCAGGAGTCCATTCTGGCTTCCAGAGAGTGCCCTGGAGCTGTCCACAGGAAGGTGCTGGAAAAGGCAGCCGCAGATGGTCCAGGTACACAATTATTTCAGCCTGAAATACAGCAGAATAATCAGACTCATGTTAGAGTATTGCTAGTGCACATGACCTGGAAACTGCTTCCTGGAGGTTGCAGGGCCACTTTCAATCTCCTCTGATAATTATAAATAAAAGATGCTTTCTCTAAAAAAGAGGGAGAAGATTCAAATAAGACAAGGAATCAACTATTTAGTCTAAGAGAGATAAATGGCATTCCTAATAGATACCTGGCTTAACTGCTAAGTAGCTGACATTCTCTCCCCGAATATTTAAGTTCTTTATCTAAGAATGTAAGTTCAGACTCTATGAATTTTCCTATTTCCAACTCCATATTGGAAAATCAAACGTCATTTAAAAAATCACCTATTTACCCCCAATAGAATTGCCCTCCTAGTCAACTGAAAGGAAAGGGGACAAAAGGATTTGTAGTTCCAGCAATATACAAGGACTGACTTTCAGATCCGTGGTAAAGGTCAGGTGTAATATTCAAAAACAAATTAAAAGGCAGCCATTCTATTGGACTCAGAAGATTCCAGCAAGCGTTGGGCACCCATGGGCATTGGCTCAAAATGTGTTTATTGTGATCACACCCCAGATGATGCTGCAAGCACTATTAAGGACCTACTCACCACCATCCTTCTTGCATTATGTATGCAGTTATTGTTTTGCATTATGCACTATCTAAAACGATACAAAAACATTTTACTGAAAAATAAACCACTGGTTTTATGCTTAACACCAGGATTACAAAATGTGATGTCATGAATTATTCATATCATTCGATTTAATGTAATCATTTTCTCCCCAGCACTAAGCCTCTGTGAATGGTGTCCTATGCAGCCACTGTTTTGAAGAACTTAATACGAGAGGGAGAAACACCTGGCATTAACTGACAGTGAATTAGGCTCATTGTCACTTTGGAAAAAAAAATAGCAATTTAATCTTTGATCTTCTGTACATCTTAATTCCAAGGAGAATTTACCAGCACTAAATGAACCAAGCTTAGGAATTTATAGAAATACTGACCTCGATATTTAGACATAGACATATATAAAAGTACACACACACATTTGAAATTTGAACTATAGAATGGAATTCATCCTGTTTCTTTCAAAGCAATAATGGGATATATGTTTGAATGTATGTACCCTCATAGCAAATAGATTTTGATATACATTTATAATTTATCTATCAAATTAGAAATCTTTCAAAGAAGTACTGACCTTAGGACAAAGCATGTTGGGAAAGATAAATACATCAATGCAACCTGGTCTGCAGATTAAAGCAATTTATCTTCAATGCAATCCAAAAGAGAAATCAAAACCAAGAGAAAGAGTGCTTCTGAATGTTTGAAACTCTATAGAGAAAGGGCAAACACTGGCTTAAAACTAGCAGAAGCAACTTTTAAAAATCAGAATCCCCTTCTGGTGGCTTATCTTTAACTTTGAATCCATGTTTTAATCTGGTGGTTTTATCGAAATGTTTCCATTACTCTTAAACTAGAAGATGCTTCCTTCTGGGATTGAATATGTGCCTATGTCATAATGAGAAGTGTGGAGATCCAGCAAACATGATTCCTAATCCTAGATCCTTTCACTGCCCAGTTCCAGAGCTTTTAAAAGTGATGATATGCCCTACCCTGCCACCCTCAGGATGGCGTAGGGAGACTCATATGACATAATGTGAGATAAGACGCATCAAAAACTCAAAGGTGATCCACAACTATGAGGAGTTATTATTTAAAACCAAAAATGTCTATAATCTGTACCCCTTTTGTAATCTACAGAAGTGTTAGAATGGATAAGCAAAGACATTTACAGGTATCAGTAATAAAGTAAGAAAAATTTTTTAAAAAAAGAATTCACTTAATAAGAAAAAAGAACAACATCACAATTTAAGAACTAAATGGTACGCAAATCTATATGGAATAACTCACCCATATAATTAGTAAAAGGAAGAAAAGTTTATACATAGTGTCAGGAAAGATTGCAATTACATTTCCCGAACAATTTTCTCTCTCTCATGGCACCTAGCATAGCGTCTCCACGCAGTTGGAACTCAGCCACTGTTGCCTGATTGATAATGAAGACAGTTACCGTGGTCAACCCTACAGTAACTGAATGTTCATTTTCTATAACGTCAGTGTAAAATCTGTTAACTGCTCCTCTGTGATAACAAATGTCTGAAAAACTTGAAACTCAGTCTTTACCAAATAATAACAAATTGACAATGTTCACCACTTTCCAGATCAGCAATGGGGTATTTGAAGGTGCAGGGGGAGGTACTAAGGGAGGCAGAATGGAAAGTAAGGGAGGTGGATGGAAAATATTCCTTCGACTAATAGCTTATTCGATTTGCTTCTATAACGTGCTATCTTTTTCACTTAATAGCCTAGGTAAGGGAAAATTTCTCCTTCCCCTAAATAAAAATTATTAGGCATTTTGTCTATTAGTCTTAGAAACATGCTTCAACTAGTCTTATTAACATTGTGAACTGGGCCAGAAGAAACCGTGTCACATTATAGGAGCTGCCTTCCTTTCATCTCAAGAGCACCTTGACCTTCTCCAGCATGTGCTCCCATCTTGGTTCTCACTGCTTCCCAGGGTGGCCCCCTGGTCTCCTAAGAGCCCATTGGCACAGGGTGGTCCCCAGAGACAGTCTGTACAGGAAGCCTCTGGGATCGGCTTTTCATTTCCTCACTCACACACTCACTCACAGTTTAAAAAAATTATCATGTATTCAAATCCCAAAAATGTTGGTGCTTTAAAAAAACTCTGGAGAACTGAGAGCCAGAGCCCGTGCTTTAAGCCTCTCGGTGAAGCTACAGCCTAATTACTGCCTGCTGCGTGGCGCAGTTAAACACAATCAGTCAGAAAGCCTTAAAGATACAATATCCCTTTTCACAAACTGTCTGCTTGTCAATTCCAAGTCACCCCCCTGCTTTAAATCAACCAACCACAGAGCTGTTATGAACAGCAACTGATTTTCCATGCAGTGCTGCAAAACAAAATCACACCGTATCCTATTTTTAATGGCCACAGTTTTTCAACTGCATAACAAGAGTTAGCTGGCACTGCTGAGCTGAACAGTATCAAAAAAATGGGTTCAAGTAGGAATAGCATGGAACCCTTGAAGTGAACAAGTACAGACCCAATTACAAGTGCATTGTGATGCTCAGTACCAATTACATAGAAATAACAGTGGAGCAAATTTCCCCTTAATAGTTATATTGTAGACATCAACTTCTTTTATTTTTGTTCCTCCAGGATACAGCTTGATACTTAAAAGGAAAAAAAAAGAATGAATGATAAATATTATTTTATTAACACACAGCCTATTTATGCACAAAGGCTTTTCTATGATGTCATTCAGGGACGTGGTACCTCGGTCACCACAGAGAGAGGTGTTCTGCTTCTTTCCGCAGAATTCATGGCTTGTCAGGAATTTCACTTGGGAAAATCAGCTTTTCTTCCTTGTGTATTGCTCATTAGAAACTATCTTTCCTCAAACAATATGCTTTTTAATTATTTGAGCCTTAGGGATGTATACAGGCAGTATCGGGATTTTTTCTTTTTCTTTTTTAAGGAAACTTAGCTCCATCTTCAAAGCAGTGGGTAAAATTAGGCATTCCATGAAGTGAGAAAGCTACCACTTGGGCCCCTGGGCGTTGAATATGACAGGTTCCTTAATAACTAGAAGAAAAAAGAAATAGAAGTGGGAAAACAAATGAGGTGAATGGGAGTTGAAGAGATGAAAAAGATAGTACATACAACAAATTGATCCTTAAAACCCAGAGCCAGGATATGGGAAAAGAAGAGGCAAGGGAGACAGATTAAAGAAAGCAAACCGAGAGAATGTGGCTATAGCATATGGCTTGTGTTTTGTTGACTGTCAGAGAATCAGAGAAACAGGGCTCTTCAATGTCATCCTGTCTAACCCTGGACCACGTACTATCCCAGTGGTCACCCTCACTCTGCTGGAACATTCTGCCACAAACAGCCAGTTCCCATTTGTTCTTTGGGTATTAACTTCACTTTCAATTTCTTCCAGGCCAATATGGGCACTAGAGTAGCGTGCCGCATCTTTTCAAGGCTGGCCTCTCAGGCTTGGGGAAGGCAGCAAGAGAAATCAATGATGTCTCCAAGGCTTTATCAACATGCTTCAGAGGATGGGAGCACAATGTGAGCAAACAGAACTGTCTTTATTTGTCCTTTTGCTCTTCCCATTTTCTCTTTATTTGGAACCATGAGATAGAGCATGTGCTCCAATATTTCCTGCCAGGTTTGTATCTTTTGCTCTTTTCTCTTTTTCAATTTAACGTGAGCTTCATCCTGAAACATAATAAAATATGTTATTTGAGATGTAAGACAATTCAAGTTGTTTAAAAGTTTTCATTTGGAATGAAAGATAACAGTCATGCCAGCAATTACAAATAAATGTTGGAAAATGACCAACCCATTCAACGCTTTCATTCTAGAGATGAGGAAACTGAGGCCTCAGATGCGCATGAATTCTACAATACATTTACTGTCAACAGGCAGTGGCGTCAACAGCCGCGACACCTGGCACTGATTCCAAGACTAGTGGTAGCAGTGGGAATGCTATTTATTGTACATGGTGACTCACAAATCTAGGTTATGTGAACTATAAAAAGCCTGACTCAGAACTCCAGAGAGTAAGGAGCTAAGACTACTTGAAATATAGGCCATAGATTGTGGTATAAGGATGTTTGTAGGATTATTTTTCAAGGCAGCATTGTCCAAGCAGCACTGAATACAGTTCTACATTCACTAATGAACATGTATCAGGAAGTTTGGGATATTAATCAAAATAACTTTTGACGACAATCAGCATATATACTTCTGGGCATTGCTGGTGAAAGGGAGGGAGAATCAGAGGTGTGGCTGAGGTGGGGGAGGGGAACCAAGTGCGAGCTGGAGAAGGAACATGGACTGGACCATGGAAAGGGAACTGGCATGAGGGAGACCAGTAAGGACAGGAGGAACTGAGGCTCCAGACCCACCAGCAACCCAGGGCCGAGTCTCTGTCAGTCTCTGCCAACTGTCTCTTTGTCCCTCTGGAAGATCAGGAGAAAGGTTATGAGCTTTTCTCCTGCGCATCTTCAACATCACCCACAAATGTTAAATCACGTCTATCTTCAGGACCTTTGAATGACTGCGGTCCTTCCTACCTTGCCTCACCCTTTGTCCATAGCTGACATTCCTTTAGACACTGAGAGCTAAAATGACCTAAAATGCAAATGCTTGCATGAGGTAATGGTTTATCAGTGCAATAAAAAATAGAAGCAATCCATCATATGGAAGAGTGACGTGTGATCTTTTCCTGTTTTGACTGAGGAGAGAGTCTGAAAACGGAAGGAGGGTACTAGCTACCTCATATAAGGGGAAGAAGAAATAGGTTCTAAAAAGAGGGAGCTGGAGACACAGGAAGAAAACTTCAACGACTTCACAGCGCAGCGGGGGTGTAGAAAGAGGCTTAGCAGCCAGTGTATTTTAATCTGCAGCTAGGAAAATGGAGTTTTAGCCTCAAATGATTTAGGAAGATTTTGGTGGGGGTGTTTTGTAGACGTTATGGGGAGTTTTATTGTTTGCTGCTTCTGTTGTTTTTAACATCGCTTGCTTCCTATAAAGAAATTTTTCCCCCAGGGGATTCTATCTCTGTAACTATATTGACTTAATTCTGAGGCACCAATGCAATTAAAAGATGGTTCTAATTAATAGGCAATAGAATGATTGTATGTAAAAGATTTAAGCAGTTTATGCTTAGTGCACTAAACGAATCTGAACAAAGTCACCAAAGGCATCAGAGCTCCATTAGAATTTATCAGCTGAGATGCTTGGAATATTTTTCACACTGGGTAGTCACATTGCTCCCTGCTTTTGGGATTGGACTGAGAGAAAAAAAAAATGGTCGACGTATTTTTCCGTACCCGTGGCAGTAACATGGCTTCTTATTTCAGCTGAGAAGTGCCAAGCACCAGAGCAAAAGCACCTTTGCTGCAAGAATAGTACTTCTGATCCACCAGGGAGAAAGCTGAGAGAATCACTGTATTTGATTTTCTAAGAGGCGGCTGGGCTGAGTGGGTCAGACTATGGGTTTCGGGGTCAGACTGCCTGGCTTCCAACCTCTCTAACCACCTGGAGAGATAGAACCCTGGCTGGGTAACTTACTCTCTCTGCTTCAGTGTCCCCATATGTAAAATGGGATAAAAACAGCCTTTCCTCCTCAGGCAGTTGGGAAGGTTACATAAGCTAATTCACGTGCGGCGCTCAGAATGCTGTCTGGTCGCACAGCGAGCACTTGATGAATCTTGTATTATGATTATTATCTGGGTCCGTCATTACAAATCTGTGATGGTGTTGTAAAGAAGCCGCACGACTAAGCATACCCCATGTTTCATGCGATTGTGTTTCGTCCCGTGGATCTGATAATTCGGGATCAGGGCTAGAAGGGAAGACGTTTTGAACTCACATCTCCCAAATAAGTGAACTTCTGCAACGTAATGCTGTACAGACCATTACAATTCCTCATTCTCTTCTGTTAATGCCAATGATTTCTGAAGACAAAGATGACCCCTGCTTACCCACAGAGGCTAAACACAGTAAATCTTAAACTCTGTGTTGTCATTATCATTTATTTACTTTAAAAATAACATCCTTGGTAGTCTTACTGATGCATGTAGTCTGTATGTAAACTAGCAAGAAAAAGTATTATTTAGAAACTAAAACATTTAATTCCCTACCTACCACAGGACATGTAGAAAAGTGACAGATTTAGGGAGAGTTTTGGTCTTTGCATGAGTCTAAGAGTGACAAGGTAGGAAGAAAGCAGGTAAGGGGGCACCAATGGTCATTTTGCTGGTCTTGTTGGCTGCCCAGCTTCCAAATCCTCTTCCTGTGTCTAAGGAATCCTCCCCTTATTTGTGCAGTGTGCATTCTCTCAGCCACGGCACAGACACGAGTCCTAGCCATACCCAGAGCTTGAATAGGAAGGTCTGGGCAGCCACTCTGCAGCATCCCAGCAGGGGCGGCCATGATTCTAGGGGCAGCTGCAGGCTCCAAGTTCTGTGGTGAAATGTGACTTTGGGCTCCATTCCCGGCTGCGTAAACTCTGAGCCAAGCTCTCTGGCCCTGGTGGAGATTTTGTAAGCTTTCCAGTATCTTTTTAGTAAATTTTCCTTTCTCCATACATCAGTCACAGTAAGTTTCTGTTGCTTATAGCTAAGAACTGTGATTGACTAATACACTAGCCACAGTGGGGCTTTTTGAGCCAGACATTCTCATAAATCTTGAAAAGTATGAATTGAAGTGAAATAACTTCAGCAGCATTGCTTGGACACTTCCTGATCAGGGCACATCCGGAAATCGCATTAATATCTGAGTGCCAGGTGTTGGAAAAGATATTGCCAAACTAGAACTTGATCCCAATGGGGCAAAACAAGGATAACAGTTCTGGAAAATTCTATTGCATAAGGAAGGTACTGAGGCTGTTTTTCCAGACTGCTGCTTCCAGGCTGGAAAACAAAGCATCTCTAAGACCCCTTTCCTTCAATAATCCATATAATCCTTACAGGCGTTAGCTTTCCTAGAGTAAGTGCCCTCACGGATTTCGGCATGCGGTAGCAGGTTAGACTAGTTTATGTCCAAGATGCCTTCTCAATCTAAGATACTAGTCTTGCTTTGGAAGAACTAATTTACAAAACACTGTCTGAAGTCCACTAAGAATGACTTGTAATCATCAGTACCTCTATCTAACATAAAAGAGAGAGAATGTTGGACATCATAAGGAAAATATCATGTTTGTTCACCAATTTTTCTTTCTTAAAGTTTCAAAATTATGGGTGGAGTATTTTCCACAACTACTAGGAACTCAAGCAATACTGTGCTGAATGAAGCTGAATTATGTCCATGGCTCCATTCAGCCAAGGACATCTTTTCCAATTTCTCAGCTTATCACCCTCACTGGTTCCCTGAATCTGTGTTCACCTTCTTCCTGACCCAAGTGCGTTGGCATCTCTTTAATCACTCAGTCTTCTTGGTCTGTCCCTGAAGAGAAGCCCGTCTCAGCTTCATCCTGACCCTGAATCACCAGCTCTCTTTGCCAGCTTTGTTTTCTTCCCTTCCAATTCATCTAGTCCAACAACTCAGTAGTCTCCTACACCTGCCCAAGTATCTTTCTCAGGGTAGAGGCTCAGGAAATATCTGTTGAATAAATGAAGAATTCACTATCTCATAATGAATTTTTTTAACACCTATTGGCAAAGATATATATATATATATATCTCATTTTTCTAATATTTCCTGTATGTCAATGAGCAATACTTCTTGAAAAGGAAAATAAAATTATTAGATTTAAGAGCTTTCAAACATCACTTACATTTGTACTTATTTTTATCCTAGGTCAAAGAACATGCTTAGAAATAAGGCTTAAAAGGCTATCTGTGGTAAGCATTCTATAAACTTTGAAAATGACAGCTCATTTTCAATGTTATTGTTCATAGCTTATGGTATTCCTAAAATTATGTGATATAATACTGAAAACTAGCATTGTTGTAGGCGAAGCTTGCAAATAAATGCCTCTTTCCATAACACTAAATAAATATAGAAGACTGTGCCCTTTGTTTAACGAATCAGAGCCATGCTGACCTTAGATAAAAAGGTACTGGTATTAAGTGATTGCATATGGGACTTTCACAATTTGCACTTGAACCCTGGAAGTACTAGTTAAGTGATGTATAAACCTTTCATTTTAAACATTCCATCACCACATTTGGGGAAATGGTGCTACTTCCACTTTCCTCATAACAGTCCAGTTGTTTCATAAGATACAAAGAGCTGGATTTGTCAAAGGAGTGACAGCAGGTAGTCTTTAAAAATTTTAGCCACTAAAAAAGACATTTCTATTAATTTTTATCTTCCTTCAAATATTAATGAATAGATCCAGTGATAATTAGCAATTTTCTCTAATTACAGAAAATTTGCACTTCACAAACAACAAACTCTGATATTATCTAGTATTGTGCCAGTTTTCCTATTAATTTGGAAATTCAGCAATTATCACCAGAACCATGTAGGTTAAAGTGTGTCAGCTTCTGGATAAACAACTTAAAATACCCAGCAATATGAGGTTCAATGTTAAGGAAATTTCAATATCGTCATTTAAAGGAAAAAAATATTAGTGACCACCCCTTGCTCTTGTAGCATTGAGGGAGGACTTTCCAAGTTTGTTTTATCTCAGCCCAGTCCCTGCAGAACCTGGACAGTTTGCCTTATTGTCAATTCGAAGAAAACAACAACAAATATGCAAATCCTCAAATTGGAAAACAGCATATACAAAAGTGCTGTGTCAGGTCTTAAGTGGACATTGATGGCAATTTTCTTTTAAACCCAACCAAATTTAGGAAGACAGAAATTCTCCAGTACCTTCGTTGGGTGAGAAATAACTGACACATTGATGTACTTATCAATTCCTAACATGCAAATATTTTTACAGAATGCAAACCAATCTGTATATGAACTGTGTCCTTGATGTTCACCTTGATGTTAAGAAGTCAGGAGTTGGAGAAATGCATTCTATCTCAGTTCACTTTAAAATAGCTTGTTTAATGCTGACCAATCACCAGCCCATAATTAACTCTGACTAATACTAGGAATCATAAGATCGACTATTATTTTTTTCTTCTTGATGTGTGTCACAATTACTCTCAGCACAATGTCACTTACTTTTATCTGGAGCAGATCCTCATAAGTTCAACAGCTGGAAGCAAATGCCTGGCTAGGCCTCCCAGCTTTGAGGAGTCTTTCCCGAACTCAGCAATTCTGAGACCAAAATTCAGGCTACATTTGCATGTCACCAAAATAACTGGCTTTCTGAAATGTACAAAATTCAGTCAACTGAATCAATCCACAGGAAGCCAAATCAGTTTGACAGATATTTTTCCATTACATTGATATGTGGTATGTGTGTTACTCAACCCTCCCTCAAAAAAGGAAAAATGAGGTCAGATGACAGGGGTGATCAGATTTCTATTACCATGATAAAGAAAACTGCAGTTTCCAATAATGTCATTTAGAAATTAAGAAGAGATTAAAAATCAAACTATGACTGTATTGAAAAATATTGCAGTTGATTTTCCACCTTTGTGAAGGAAGACAAAAGAAGAAATGGACTTAAATTTCAATAAAAGAGATTTAAGTCAAACCAGAACAAAATCTTCCAGTCTTTGGGGGTTAGGAAACAATGAAATATGTTAGAGAGGGTGAGATGGTAGAAAATGTTCTTTCTTTGATATTGTTTCCAAAATACCAGAATTTAGAAGTGAGGGAGATTGTTTTCTGTGTCAGTCCCCTCTGAAGAAAGGAAAATCACAAGGTTTCCCATTTTCCCTCAGGCCACATCTGAACCATAGCCTTGACACGACCTAACCCATTCACGCGTGCCTCCCACAGTCCACTCTTCTTTTCCCTCCGCAGATGCTGTACCTATTCCTTTAGCTGAAAGGGTCCTCTCCTCTTTGCTCTACTTTGGCAAATCCTGCCACATTTTCAGTCTACCTGTTAAAGTTATATAGAATATACAAACCAATGCCTCATTAGTATTTATAGTTCCACTTCAAATTCCACCTCTTCCTTGAAAATTTTTCTAATGACTGCAGGTGATTATGATCTCTCCTCTCTAACAATCTCATAATACCACACGCATTGTAACCATATATTTTGACACATGAATTTCATGTTAGAATTTTATTATTTCTCTAACTAGTACCATTTTCTAATTATTTTGGCACATGAGACATGAGTCCCTAATAAGATTACAATGTCCTTGAGAGCAGGAACAAAGCTCATCTTTCTTTTGTGTCATGCACAAAGCCGAGCAAGTACTTGGCAGAGGAGGGTGATGATGTAGGGCAAGGTTCCGAGCTTGGACCAGAGGTCAGTCTAGTTCTTTCTCACCGACCAGCCAGGTTCTGTTGTGTAATTTGCTAAATACATACTAAAAAGGTATCACCTGTAAAAGGGACATGATAATTTCTACCTTACTTATTTGTTCAGAGAATTGAATAAAGTAATCTCTAGAAATTCCTAAATTTAATGGAATATGGTGTATAATAGGGAGCTATTATTATTTTATCAAAGTCTATATCTTACATTATAACTTATGTTTGTACTATAAATATTTGTTGTCTTATCTGAAAGAAGAGGACTCAAACTGTGGCCTATATAATTTTTTTAAATAAAATATTAGAGACTTTATTTTGCTGTATTTTTTAAAATAAACCCTTGCCTCTGGTCTTTCCCTGCAAGGTAACTTATCCTCCCATTCAACTTCTGTTTTTCCTTCACTGAGCATGTCTAATCACCCTGGTAAGTCTGGAGTAGTGGGAAATGTCAACATAATTAACTAGCTTGATCTAACTACACTCAACAAGTAGAGAATTAGTATTTTCTCAAGAAAACCTGACACATTTACAAAAATTGATTATCATTAAGACTATAAAACAATGTTTAAAAAATTCAAGGAATTGTTAACACTCCATCATATATTCTGATCACAATTCTATTAGATCAGCAACAAAAAGATAAATTTTAACAGTTACATTTGGAAATTTTAAAAAACGCTATTAAATAACTCATGGGTCAAAGAAGAAATAACGATGGAAATATAAATGAAATTATAATAATTAAACTGTAATTAGATTTCATAACTGAAAGATAACTTTTGATATAAGAAGCACATCAAAAGGTGTTCTATAGTAAAAACAGTATCTACAGCAAAATTTAGAGTTTTAAAATATTTACATTAGAAAAGAGAAAAGGCTGAAAACTAATATGTATGGAGTTTTTTTTGTTCTTTGAGGAAGATTAGCCCTGAGCTAACATCTGCCACCAATCCTCTTATTTTTGCTGAGGAAGATGGGCCCTGAGCTAACATGTTTGCCCATCTTCCTCCATTTTATATGTGGGATGCTGGCCACAGCATGGCTTGATAAATGGTGTGTAAGTCCACACCTGGGATCCGAACTGGAGAGCCCTGGGATGCCAAAGCAGAGCATGTGAACTTAATCATTCCACTGGGACAGCCCCATGCATCCAATTTTTAAAGTTTTAAAGTATAATAAAACAAATGATAAATTCAAAAGAAGAAAAAATAAAAGTATTAATCAATGAATATAAGAAAACAAAGATTCAATAGAGAAGATCAACCAAAACAATTTTTTTTTTTTGCAAAAAGACTAATAAAGCAGAACAATCTTTAGCTAGGTTGTTCATGGGAAAAAAGAAAAAAAACAAAATTAGAGTTGAATTAGTACAGACATAACAGGAAATACAAAGATACTAATCCATAAGAGAAAATTATGAGATGTTTTTGCCAGGAAGTTTGAAGCTTTTGGTGAAAGGAACAAAATCCTAGACGAATATAGTGTACAACAGATTTAGGAAGAATGAGAAAGCTGAAAAGTCCTATAACTATTAAAGAAGTTGAAACAGGTGTTTAAAATCTTCACATAAAAAGTACGGACAGTTTTATAGATTAATTTCACCAAAGTTTAAAGGTGAATATCCTTGACATTGTGTTTGCTCTCCCAGAAGATAAAAATGGGACACTACCTCCCAAGCCATTAACAAGGTCAGTGTAACCTTAGTATCAGTATGAGAAATGCAAATTACCTGCCAATCTCATGTACCATGTCAATGGTTTATGTGAGTTAAATCTTTGCCTTGCATAGTGTGGTATCACAGGACAGTGTAGGATTTAAAAATCAGGAAATAAGAGCATAACAAGATTATTTAAAATTACGGAAGTACAACCAATAAAGCTAACAACAGACACAAAAAGGTCACCTCTGGGGAGTAAGAATCCAGGTGGTGGGTGGGTGAACTTTTTTTTTGTTTGTTTGCTTTGAGGAAGATTAGCTCTGAGATAACACCTGCTGCCAATCCTCCCTTTATTGCTGAGGAAGACTGGCCCTGAGCTAACATCTGTGCCCATCTTCCTCTACTTTATATGTAGGACGCCTGCCACAGCATGGCTTGACAAGCAGTGTGTAGGTCTGCACCTGGGATCTGAACAGGCGAACCCTGGGTCACCAAAGCGGAACATGCAAACTTAACCACTGCTGCCACCGGGCCAGCCCCTAGGTGAACTTCTTCACAAGCACTTTTGAACTGTTTGACCTATAACCAAATGATAAATTAAAATGTGTATTTTACCAAAAACAAGAGAAGAAGAAGGTGTACAGTTAAGAAGTAATGATAGCAATTAGAATACAACATGTTTTCAAGAAGAGGATTAAGTCAAGGAGTGTCTGAAAATTTGCATCTTATTTTCTTCCTCCATTACCAGGCGGCCCGCTTCCTAGTGGACTGGGACAGGGCTGACCACAGAACCAGGGCCTCCATAGTCATGAGCATCATGTTGGTCAGTGTTCAGATCTATCATCTCTTTTTCGAAATAGCTATCAAGGCTTTGTCATAAATTATTACCTCCTTTCCCCATTTTGTTTTGTAATTCTTGAATTGCAACAATTATTTGGATTAATGCACAATGCTCCCTCATTTGCTTTTATAATGATAAGTATAAATATAAATGGCCTGATATATATATATATAAAGTACCTAGAACATGGTAGACAACCATACATCTTATTTTCTCTGCTTGGGCTCCTAAACCCACTTACAACTTCTCAGTGTAAGACTTAAGGAAGGAGATAGGATCAAACTGAATTTTGTAGAGTGCAATTAAGTACTGCTGTTTTTTTTAAACTGATATTCTTATATTACTAGAACCCATAACTGATATTTGCTATTCCAGAATTTTCATTAACACATAATAAGTACTCCATTTCTTGTATATCCTTAAAGAATTAGTATGTTGGAATTGTTTTAGTGTATAAGATTCTGGAAAGCAAATTCAATAGTTTCTGTGGGGTATGTAAGTGGATATCAAGATTGAGGAGCACCCAAATAGTTACCATCTACTGAGGATCAAAGTCACCAGTATCATATTAGTACATTTGAGAAAACAAAGGGTAGGAATTCAGAGTTCTCCATTTTTTCAAAATTTTTTTATTGAGGTAACATTGGTTTATAACACGATATAAATTTCAGGTGTGCATCATTATATTTCAGCTTCTGTATAGACTACATCATGTTCACCACCAAAAATCTAGCTGCCATTTGTTATCATACAAATGTGCCCCTTTACCCCCTTCACCCTCCCTTCACCCCCTTCTCCTCTGGTAACCACCAATCTGCTCTCTGTATCTTCATGTTTATTTGCTGTTGTTGTTTTTTTTATAACCTACATGTGAGTGAAATCATATGGTAATTGTCTTTCTCTGTCTGACTTACTTCACTTAGCGTAATGCCCTCAAGGTCCATTCATGTTGTTGCAGTGGTAAGATTTCATCTATTTTTATAGCTGGGTCATATTCTGTTGTGTGTGTGTGTGTGTATATATATATATATATACACACACACACACACATATATATGTATACACACGTACATACATATATGCATCTTCTTTATGCATTCATCTGTTGATGGACACTTAGGTTGTTTCAAAGTCTTGGCTATTGTGAATGATGCTGCAATGAGCATAGAGGTGCACATATTTTTCAAGTTAGTGTTTTTGTCTTCGTCGGATAAATACTCAGAAGTGGAATAGCTGGATCATATAGTAGTTCTATTCTTAATTTTCTGAGGAATTTCCATACGGTTTTCCATAGTGACTGCACCTGTTTACATTCCCGCCAGCAGTGTACAAGGATTCTCTTTTCTCCACACCCTCTCTAACACTTATTATTTCTTGTATTTTTAGTAATAGCTATTCTGACAGGCATGAGGTAATATCTCATTGTGGTTTTGATTTTCATTTCCCTAATAATGAATGATATTAAACATTTTTTCATGTGGCTGTTGGCCATTAGTATGTCTTCTTTGGGAAAATGTCTAGTCAGATATTTTGTCCATTTTTTAATCAAGTTGTTTTGTTGTTGTTGAGTTGCATGAGTTTTTTATATATTTTGGATATTAACCCCTTTTCAAATATATGATTTGCAAATATCTTCTCCCAGTTGGTAAGTTGTCTTTTTGTTTTGTTGATGGTTTCTTTTGCCACGCAGAAGCTTGTTAGTTCGATGTTGTCTCATTTGTTTATTTTTTGTTTTGTTTCCCTTGACATAGGAGATATATTCAAAAAGATACTGCTAAGACAGATGTCAAAGAGTGTACGGCCTAAGTTTTCTTCTAGGAGTTTTATAGTTTCAGTTTAACATTCAAGTCTTTAATCCATTTCGAGTTAGTTTTTGCGAATGGCATAAGATAGTGGTCAACTTTCATTCTTTTGCATGTGGCTGTCCAGTTTTCCCAACATCATTTATTGAGGAGACTTTCCCTTCTCCATTGTATGTTCTTGGCTCCTTTTCAAAAATCAGCTCTCCATAGATGTGTCAGAATTCTTTGCTCAGTTGCTGTTATTGTATGTGGTAAAAAAAAAAACCTTCTTGTGATTCAAACATTAATAAAACCTTCTAGATAGCTCTCAATGTCTTCACTTATGTATATTTCTCAAAATATTAAGCTATTGTAGTTATTTTCTTAGCTATAGACACCCTCTTTTTTTTACATGTCACAGTGAACAACATTTTCTTTTTTGCAGGATATAACGTAAGTCCAAATGGATCCTGAGGCAGAAGTGATCCCTGTGAATATTTCCTAACATTAGAAAGATACCTCTCTTGTCCACTTATCCTTGTGGTAGAAAAGTGATCTTAATTTCTTTTAGTTTGTTTGAAAAAAACCAAGCATTCAAGTAGAGGCTCAGTCAAGGAAGTAAAAGCATTGTATGTTCGAATATAATACAGCAGTTCAAAATGAAACAGCAAAATTTGGAGCCAATATCCTTTAAATCAGATGAATGAGAGCTGGAGATCAAGAGTGATATTCTCCTTTCTTGCTAAAATTTTGCTATTGCAGAAGGTTTGGAGATGTGATATTAAATTACTTGTTGTATTTTATGACTGCTGTATAGCATTCTAGATCCTCACATGTGAGGAAAGCTTGTGAAAATAAAATATGAAGAGAGAGGTGATAATGGTGAAACCCTTCATCTGATACCGTTTAGGTCAGTGGCCAGAGGAGAGATTCCACAGCATCTAGAGGTCATTTCAGGCTTAGGATTCAATGAATAAATACATAAAGACTACAATCCATATGCTTCAATTATTGAACTATTAGCTAACAAGTGAATAAGACATCAGGATACTTGGCTGAATTTTTCTCATTTCTTCAAGATTTCTGGAATTATGAAGATATTAAAATAACTTGAATCGAATTTATTCTACTATCTGATAAATGATAAGTGAGCATCTGCTTAAGAAATTCACTTGAAAGAAATTTGATGAAAGACTTTATGTCTTGATCATCTCCTCTCTCTTTCAGTCCATGTACATTTGGCAATGGGTAGTAAAGCAGGATATTTACAGAGCACGAATCAAGCATCTGTACTATTTTTCACACCCACCTAAAATCTGAGCCCTTTGAAAAATAGCTGTTTAAACTACCTTTGTGAAAAAAACTGATAGCAGTAGTCAATAATCTAAAAGATATGGTGCTGTAGGGAAATAATAACGCGGAGAAATAAAAAATAAATAAAATAAAAACACTCTCCCCAGAGGTATTAGCATTATACCTGGTTTCCTTCAGTGTCATATGTCATAATTTATAACGTGGGGTATCTCTACCTACACAGAGCTATTTCAATAAAGTTGTTGAAATTCAGATTGTGACCCTCACTAGTCACTACCTTAAGGAATTTTTATATTTATGTATTCCTCTACAAAGGAGCTTTATCTGTGGATGGAGTGAATGCTGCCTATTTGTAAAGTCCCAAATGGGTCTTCTTGTGCCAAAGCCTATTATGCTACCATTACAATTCCATGTCTTTGAGTCCTGAAAACTTTCTGTATTCAGAAGTTTCCTATTATACTTGTATGCACAGCTCCTCAAGCTTGTGTTTCTAAAATTGCAATAGATTACCACCTGGCACATGCAGAATTGTGTCAAGGGAATGAGAAACTATATAATAAATATGACATCTCCTCCTGGAAAATAAATTTTACTTGAAAATTTTGAGGCAGAAAGTTAAGTAATTTAAATGAAAATTTAAACACATTTTATATTTTAAAAACATATATTTATATTGTGGGATAGAATGCTAAGTGTATGTGAATTGTTAGGCTAAAACCAAAAATTTCAAATAATTTCAAGGATGTAGGGTTTGTGCTAGTGAATCAGTAAGGATTTTTGTTTGTTTCAAATGACAGAATGTGCCCAGGTGGCTGAAACATACAAAGAACGTAGTATTTGCTTGCATAAATGAAAAGTCCATGGATAGGACTGGCTTCAGGTATAGCTTGTCCAGGGGCTCAAAAGATGTCTCCTACACGTTGTTTTTCCTCATCCTGTCTCACAGTCTTCTCTTCCTATAAGAATTGCCTCCATTCTTATGACCAAAAGATGAGTGGCAAAGCTTCAGATTTTATATCATCTTCACTTTAAATCTCAGGGAATAAAGCAAGAATCTCTTTCCTCTAAGTCTCAGGAAAAAAGACACCTTGAGTCTCACTGGCTCCAGCTGTATCACTGGATGAATCACCGTGACCAGCTATAGAATGTTCTGATTGGCCAAACTTCATGCCCACCCTGGAACTTCAACAGACGTCCACAAATTGAGAGCAGAAGAATCCCCTCCCCACGAGGTAAACTGCAGTATGTTTTCCAGAATAAAAGTGAATAACACCAGGTAACATGCTTTACACACGCACGCACACACTGCTGGCCACCAGAGCCCGCCTACCTCACCCCATATACACACACTCCTTTCCAGGTTTAGTTCCACACATCAGGGGTACACTGGTGGAAACAAATCCGAGAAACACTGCTTTAACTTATCTACTAAAACAGTACTAGGGATTAAAATCTGGTAGAATCTAGCAATGCTCACTGGCAATAGGGATAGAAGGACCCAGATAAGAGGCTTCAGGGATGGGCAAGCACATTGATAGAGGTCAAACCAGAGATCTTTATCTATATTTCCTCTGGTTCCTGATTTCATTTAGTGCCTGCCTCACCTAATGAGTTGCTGACTGGAGGTAAACCTAGTCAGCATAGGCAGGGCTGGAGAAGCGTTTGCAGGATGCAGTCTTTTTTGAACCCATCTTGAAGGGTGGCCAAGATGCTTGCAAACAGTATAATGAACCATAATAATGACACTGCAGAGACCCATAAAATGCAGGATGATCAGTGCTGAGTTCAGAAAGCATCTGATCCCCTGGGCAAACCAAACAGCTGGGAAATTCCTTGCCAATGGGATGAACTTTGTTCCTCCTAACACTTCAGCAGCAGTGGGTTTTGTTCCACATGCTCTAGTACTGCACTATTTTTTCCCATACTCCTTTTCCCCACAGAGCAGAAATCCCGCTCTGCCTCAAGAGATTATGTTAAGAATATATTTACCCAAGTCATTTGCTAATTTCCACTTGTTAAATATAGGCCAGGTAGTGGATTTTGCTAGTTGACTATTCTTTATCCATTCTGCTCTTCTTTAAAGAGAGAATCCAGATTTTGTTTAAGGAGGCATTGTGCCCAGAAAAATAAACCCTCAATATCCCAACCTCACAGATAAGGGTTGCCTTGGGACACAGATATCTGCCCAATAAGATATAAGTAGAAGCCTTCTATCAATTTCTGGAAATATTTTTGATTTTTGATAGTGTACCCCCTTCATTTTTCCCACTTCTTTTGACTGCCTGACGCACAGATATGAAACAGCTCAAACAGGCTGAGCTGAAACAGCCATTCCGTGACAATGTGGTGACAAGCATGAGGGAAAAACCACACACTAAGCATGGAACAGAGGAAGAAAGAGCCTGGAACAATAACAGAATGTGCTGGACCACTCTGGATCCAGGCTTCATTGCTATAAGAAAACATTAACATATGTTGTGCTAAGCCACTATGATTGAGTCTCCTTCTATTGCCTGCAGCCAAATGTATTCTTAATCAATAAAGACCACTTTTCAAAATTCTGCAAAGTCTAATGATTTCTCATAACCGTAGCAGAAAATTACTCTAAAATAATTCATTTCATTGGAAGTTCAACCTGTAAAAATTCTACCATTTTTCAAGGCCATGTTAACAGTGACATCTAGGACAAGTTGCTTAACCTTTATAAAACTCACTTTCTCCACCTCTAAAGTGGGGTGAAACTACCACCTACTTCATAAGGTTGTTATGAGGATTAACTGAGATAATCTGTAAACATTTCCTGGCAAAAGGTAAGCATTAAAAAATGGAATGCATTATTGTTAATTATCATTTAAATCATATAATCTTGACTGGAAAGGTACATATCAAGAGGCATGTAGTAAACTCTTAATAGACATTAATGAATGAGTGGTTAACAGTGGTTGTCTAGTTGTCGGGAATAAGAAAGTTGGTGATTTTTTTTTCTCTTTTTCTGCATTTTCTAAATTTTGTTGAATAAGCATATATATTACTTTATAATGAAAAGTCACTTTTACAAGAAAAGAAACACATGAGTGAGAGCTGGTTCTACACATTGAATACAAGAAAACTCGTGTAATTAAAACTCAAACTCTGTAATGTACGTCTCCTCACGTACCTCCTGACACTTGTATATTTCCTACACTTTTTTGCAAGTACTATTACAAGCACTTTACACATATTAATTTATTTAATTCATACAATATCCCTTTGACGTAGGTACTATTCAAGACCCTTTTTATAGTCAAGGATGCTGAGGCAGTACAAGGTAAGATAACTTGTGCATGGTTTCAGTTGCTGGCATGAGACCCAAACCTGGCAATCTCCTCTGGACTCCAAACTCTTAGCCCATATGCTCCACTGCTGTAGGAGGAGTCACATATGCCATGGTCCAAGATGGCTCATAATAAGTAGTAAACTTTGTTTTAACAAATTCTCTACAACAAATGTTGATCTGTGGCGTTTCCCTCTAACATTTCTACAGGAAAAGTTCCTATGTGCTTTTTGACACTGCAAGCAAGTAAAGTTGTAGAGTTAATCGAGTTGCTAATAAGATCTTTACAGTTCTTTTGTTCTGCCCTCAGTTAGCATCCCTCAACTTTCTAACTTCTCCTCATCTCAGTAATGCCAAAAATGTGTACCAGAAAAACCCACCTAAATACCTATAATGATTCTACTAAAATATTTGCAAAACTATTCTCCAAAGAGTATGCATAATACATAGAGGAAATTGCACAAACAAAGACCCATCCCATCACTGCTTGGCAGAATGGTTGGAAGCTTATGTGGTATAATTTCCAAGGTGCTAAGAATCAATTTTTATTTCTCTCTCCCTCTCTCCTACCTTCTTTTTTTTTTCTCTCTCTCTCTCTCATCTTCCTCTCTCCTCCCCTTCAAGAGCATGGCATAGTGCTTAGATATATGCTCTGAAGCATGAGTTAGGATTTATCTTCCCTGTGTACTAGCTGTGACCTTGACAGTTTTCTTTAACTCTAAGTTTTAGACTTCATATGTAAATCATAATCAATAATAGCACCTTCTCATTAAGCTATTGAAAGCATTAAATAAATAGAACTGCGCACAACATCTAACAAATAGTTTTTTACTCTTATTATATTCCCTGACCTAGTGCCTAAAATTTTACATCCATTCCAAGTTTTATCTACTTTAAACTTGAAGAAATATCCTATTTTAAGCTGTTGGTGGCACTTGGCCAGCAGTTAATTGAGAGTCGAATAGAAATTAGAGAAAAGGTTGACTTCTGGGGCTTCAGTAGAGGGATGAGAACCCCCCCCAAAAATTCCGACCACTAGAAATATTTGCCACTGATTCTGCCACCTACTTTCCCATACTCAATTAAAGGCATTTCTTTATCACTTCCTAATTTATTGATGAAACATTGAGCATCATTTTTATTTCTTTCCATCCCCTGCAGATCGAGAGTGGTATTTCTAGTAATATATTCATTTCAAAGCACACTTATTTTTCCCATGCATATGAATGACCATGCATCTAATTATTAGTGTAGGCATCCATTTTAAAGGTCATTTAAACTCCAAACTGTAATTTAAAAAAAATTTCTTATTGTTCAATCTTCTGGTTCAAATCATTTTAGTTTTTGTAAAAAATAATCAAAGTCAATAATAGTTTGGATCATTATAGCATAAAAACATTTGTTCACCTCTCCTTCTACTCCAAATGCCTAATATTCAAATTTTATATATAATATATGTATATAAATTTACAGCAGATCTGAAGAACTATTTAAAAGACTGAGAATGTTAGAATGAGGGAAAAAATGCAATAATGCCTATGTGGATGCAAACACACATACACATATACATAGAGAGACAAACACAGATTTTTAACAGTAAGCTATTTGAAAAAGGCACACCTAAATCACGGCGCCAAAAGTTTAAAAACAAATATGTAGTTTATAAATAAAGACAATAAGTGTAACAATAGTATTATACAACATATCAAATTCAAAGTGACAAGCATTAAACAGAACAAAGATGAATAGTTCATATTGCCAAATTGTATCATCCAGTCTAAAGAAATAACAGTTTTGGACTTTTATGAACCTCACAGCACAGCTTTGAAATACATAATAAAAAAAATTATATAAGCAGCAAAAAAAACTCATAGTTGAAGATTTATTGCATCTCTTTCAAAAATCAACAATCAAATAAGGATGCAAAGAACTTGAATTATATAATTAATAATGTAATCTATTTTTATAGTAGAATACAGCAAATATGTAATTATGATGGTTAAGAAGTAAGAATTTTAGTGTATGAAAATAAGGTGTAAAAATAAAATGAAATAGCAAAAAATTGGAACATAAAATTTGAATTGGAAATAGTATTAAATCATGATTTTTTCTTTAAAAATATGTATTCCCTAGTTCTGTCCTCTTGAAGGACCTAAAAGTAATGACAACCCAGTAGCAACGCATACGCTCCCGTATGTAGGTTGTGCTCCACAATACCGATGTTTTTTGGAGCAGTGACTGATTAAAAGTCTGAAGGATAAAATATAGATTTGCTTGAGACATCTTGTTCCAGAACTCAAGGATGATATCAGAAACAAACAGGGTTATGTCCAAATGACACAGGAACCAAAAGGAAGGAACACATAAACACCATGGGACACATAAACACCAAAGAAAACAAAGTATGTAACTTATTGAAATTTATTGAATAAAAAAAAGTAAACTAAAAAAAAAGAAAAAAACAAACAAGAATTTATAATGATAATAAAGAGAAAGCTAGAAATAAAACAAATTCAAATCTTGAACATCATTACAAATAACTATTACAACAAAAAAAAATCTAGCTAATAAATGTGGAAGAGAAGATAGAGTTTTAAAAATAAGTGGACTTTCAGTTTCCAGTGCCATATATAGGGAGCTTAGAAATTGCCACTCCATCCTAACAATGAGTAAAAAGCTATACAGACTGAAAGATCAATAATTCTTCATGGATCCATAGAGAGATGACACAGGACAAAACACTGTCCCCAGTATTGGAGAGACAGAAAAGTGAATACAGGGACTTACAGCCTACTAGAACAGAGAGCCTAAGCAGAAACTGCCACATGAAGCAGTGCAGGGGTAGGCAAACCTAAACTATAATCAACAAATCGCTGGAGGTTCAGTGTGGACAAGCCTGAGAGTTAAAAACCGCAGTGGACCCAGTCATAGACGGGCTTTCAGATATTCGTGAGTTTTACATCCAAGAGCTTGACTAGGTTCTCACAGTAAATATTGGAGAAAAATCCCCTCATGCATCTAGCTGGGAGACGGGAAAAGGAACCAACTGAAAATACATCAGAGCACTCCGCTCTTCTTAACCAGACCTCCCCTCAGGAGAAACTACTTAATCAGAGGCTAATCTGCTGAGGTATTACCAGAGCCTAACTGACTGACCTGGGGGAAGAAAGTAATCAACTCCAGTAAGTCCAGCCTTCCGTGTGGGAGAAGTCAAATACCCAAGCTCAGCCCATTCTAGCCATGCTGTCCCACTTAAAAGGAGAGAAAAAACTGAGAAACACTTGTGAAGGTTAGTCTAGAGGCACGGGCTCACTTAAGGATTGACCTAATCACAGGACTACAGGATGTTTCCCTCTCCCTACACATTACCACCACATTACTAAAGGCCTATTTACAGCAATTCCTTTTACCTAAGACATAATGTCTGGCTATAAAGAAAAATCTACAAGGCATACTAAAGGCAAAAAACAAAACATAAAGAGAAAGAGTAAGCATTGGAATCAGACATGACAGGGGTGTTAGAATTATCAGACCAGGAATTTAAAACAACTTTGATTAATATAAGGGCTCAAGTAGAAACAGTAGACAGCAAGCAAGAACAGATAGGCAATGAAAACAGAGATATGGAAATCCTAAGAAAGAACTAAAAAGACATGATAGAGATCAAAAAAACTAACATAAATGAAGAATGCATTTGCCAGGTTTATTAGTAGACTGGACACAGCTGAGGAGAAAAACCTCTGAGCTTGAGGATATCTCAATAAAAACTCCCAAAACTGAAAATGAAAGAGAACAAAAATTGAAAAAAAATAAAATAAAACAAAACATCCAATGACTGTAGGACAACTACAAAAGGTATAACATACACATAATGGGAGTGGGGGAAGGAAGAGAAAGAGAGAATGGAACAGAAGAAATATTTGAAATAACAATGACTGAGAATTTTCCCAAATTAGTGTTAGACACCAACTCACAAATGTAGAAAGCTCAGAGAACACCAAGCAGGACAAATGCCAAAGAAACTACACCTAGGCATATTATTTTTAAATTATAGGAAATCAAAGATAAAGAAACAATTCTGAAAGAAGACGAGAAAAAAACACTTTATCTAAAAAGGAGCAAAGAAAAGAATTACATTAAGCTTCTCCACAGAACACAGGCAAGCAAGAGAGTAGAATGAAATATTAAAGTGTTAAGAGAAAAAGAAAACCACCGACTTATAATTCTGTACACTGCAGAATTATTGTTCAAAAGTAAAAAACAAAAATAAAAACATTTTCCAGACCCAAAAAAATAAGGAAATTTGTTGTCGGTAGACCTGCCTTGCAAGAAGTGTTAAAAGAAGTTCTTTAGAAGGAAAGAAATAATATAAGTAAGAAACTCAGATCTACATAAAGAAAGGAAGAGCATTGAAGAAGGAATAAGTCAAAAAATTTCATTCTTCTTATTCTTAATTGATTTAATAGATAAAAATTTGTTCAGAATAATAATAGAAACAATATATTCAATTATGTATGCTTATATATATAGTTCATGTATATATCATATATATATATGCTTAGGTATGCTTATATATAAGTGAAATGAGTGTCAGCAATGATACAAGGGACAGGAGGAAGGTATTAGGATTACTCTGTTATAAGTTCGCACACTACAAATGAAGAAGAATAGAGTTATATGAAAGTGAGCTTGGATTAGTTGTAAATATATATTGCAAACTCTAGGGCAAGAACTAAAACAGGAAAAAAAGTAAAGTGTAATTGATATCTGAAGAAAGGAGAGAAAATGGAATTATATAAAATACCCAATTAAAACCAAAGGCAGAAAAAAGATTAGAAGACAAAAATAAGAACAAAGAATAAGGGCAACAAATAAAAACAGTAACAAATATGGCATTTATGAATCCAACTATATCATGATCACTTTGAACATCAATGATTTAAATGCACCAAAGACAGATTGTCAAAATAGATCAAAAGCAAGATCCAACTATATATTGTCTACAAAGAATCCACTTTATAGGAAGAGATACATATAGATTAAAAGCAAATGGATGGATGGAGGAAAAATATACCATACTAACACTAATCAAAGGAAACAGTAGTAGCCATATTAATTTCTGACAAAGCAGACCCCAAAGACAGGGAAGTTATAAAGGATAAAAGAAGGCATTATATAATGACAAAGGGCTCAATTCTCCAAGAAGACATAATAACTCTTAATGTGCATTTGCCTAACAACAGAGCATCAAACTACATGAGGCATAAATTCATGGAACTGCAAGGAGAAGCAGATGAATCCACTATCATAGTTGGAGACTTCAACACCCCTCTAACACAAATGGAAAGATTCAGTAGGCAAAATATCAATAAGGACTTAGTTGAACTCAATAGTACCATCAATCAAGTGTATATAATTAATATCTATTGACTACTTCATTCAACAACAGTAGAATACACATTCTTCTCAAGTTCACATGGAGCAATCACCAAGACAGACTGCATTCTGAGTCATAAAACACACCTTGACAAATGTACAAGGATAGAAATTATACAATCTTTGCTCTTAGACCAGAATGAAGTTAAATTAGAAATCAATAAAGGAAAGATAACTGGAGAGTCCCCTAATATATGGAGATTTGAAAACACACTTCTAAGTAAGTCGTAGGTAAAAGAAGAAATCTCAAGAGAAATTTAAAAATCTTTTAAACTAAATGAAAATGAAAACACAACTTATAAAATTAGTGGGATGCAGTGAAACCAGTGTTGGAGGGAAATTTATAGTATTGCATGCATATATTAGAAAAGAAGAAAGATCTAATACCAATCATCAAAGTTTCCACCTTAGGAAACTAGAAAAACAAAAGAAAATTAAACCCAAAGTAACCAGAAAAAAAGAAACGATAAAAATTAGAGCAGAAATCAGTGAAATTGAAAACAGAAAATCAATGGAACCAAGAGTTGGTTCTTTGAAAAGATCAGTGAAATCTATAAGCCTCTAACAAGGTTCACTAATAAAAAAAAGAGAGTGGACACAAATTACTAATATCAGAAATGAAAGAAGAACCATAACTTTAAATCTCATAGGCATTAAAAAGATAAGAAAGGAATGCCATGAACAACTCTATACCCACACATATGATAGTCTAGATGAAATGGACCAATTCTTTGAAAGGTTTCTAGGTTCTTTTGCTGTAAGCATCTTTGCAGTAGACACCTTTACCACATGTATTTTTGCTGCATAACTAATTTGCTGTAAAAGATAAAATAACTGGTTGGCAGTTTACTCCCACTTCTATATTATATAAATCTTAGCTCCACACTTGCCATTGAACTTTGGAACATCTATCAACAGACATGTGACAGTTGCAGTGCAGAAGTCTTTTTGCAATGCAATGCAAAGCTCAGTTACAAATATGCATCCTAGTATTTGGAAATGGATGCCTCTTTTAATGAAGGAAGAAATTTTAGCAAAAAAGAAAAAGTGTGATGGATGCTGAATGAGGAGATGAGCCAACAACAATGACAACAAAAGAATAGTACTATGAACAAAAGACTTCAAAGACAAGTGCTTAGGTACAAGCCACAAAATCAGTAATTTGCACAGTATTGCCATGAATCTACACACATTTTAAATGTGGTCTAATATTTTGGATTTCACAATAAATTCCTTTTAATTCTGTTATTCATTTTTCATGTTTCATTGTGTTCTTTTTAATGTCCCTCTTTTATTTTTTGTTGTTTTACTTTTTACAGCAAAATTGTCTTACAGTCAATTAGTTATGTGGTGAAAATGTTTGTGGAAAAAAATGCTCGTGACAAAAATGTCTACAGCAAAGCTGCTTATGGCGAGAATACCAGACACTCTTTGAAAGATACAATCTGCTAAAACTCACACAAGAAGAAGTAAACAATCCAAATTGACCTATATGTATTGAAGAAATTGAATGAATAATTAATAAACTTCCAAAGCAGAAAGAACAGGCCAGATAAGGTCACTGGTGAATTCTACCAAGTATTAAGGAAGAAATTGTAAAAATTCTCTACAATTTCTTTCAAAGGATAGATGCAAAGGGAATATTTCCTAACTTATTCTATGAGGCCAACATTACCCTAATACCAAAATCAGGCAAAGTCATTACAAGGGATAAAAACCCCAAAACTACGGACCAATATCTCTCATGAACAAAGATGCAAAAATCCTCAATAAAATTAGCAAATTGAATCCAACAATATGTAAAAAGAATTATATATCATGACTAAGATTAATTATACAACATACCTGGGATTTACCCCAGGTAAATACCCCAGGTATGAAAGGCTGGTTCAATATTCAAAAATCAATTAATGTAATCCATCACATCAATAGTCTAAAGAAGAAAAATCGCATTATCATAACAGTAGACGCAACAAGAACGTTTGACAAAATCCTACACCCATTCATGATAAAAACTTTCAGTTAACTAGGAATAGAGGAGAACTTCCTGAACTTGGTAAAGAATATCTATAAAAACCTACAGCTAACATCATACTTAAGGGTGAGAAACTCAAAATTTTCTCAATAAGATCAGGTACAAGGCAAGGATGTCCACTCTTACCATACCTTTTTAACATCATACTGGAAGTCCTAACTAATGTAATAAGACAAGACAAGTAAGTAGAAGGTATACAGACTGGGAAGGAAGACATAAAACTTTGTTTGCAGAAGACATGATCAGCTATATAGAAAATCTGAAAGAATTGACAGAAAAAAAAAAACTCCTGGAACTAATAAACAATGATAGCAAGGTTATGTAGTACAAAGTTAATATACAAAAGTTAATCACTTTCCTGTATATCAACAATAAGCAAGTGGAATTAGAAATTAAAAACATAATTTCATTTATGTTAGCACCCAAAAAATGAAATAGGTACAAATCTAAGAAAATATGTATAATATCTACATGAGAACAACTACAAAACTCTGACAAATGAAATCAAAGAATTAAATAACTGGAGAGATATTCCATGTTCATGGGTAGGAAGATTCAATATTGCCAAGATGTCTGTTCTTTCCAACTTGATTCATAGATTTAATGCAATCCAAATCAAAATCCAAGCAAGATATTTTGTGGATATGGACAAACTAGTTCCAAAATTTTTACAGAGAAATAAAAGACCCAGAATAGTCAACACAATACTGAAGGAGAAAAACAAAGAGTCTTACTTCAAGACTTCCTATAAAACTACAGTAATCATGACAGTGTGGTATCAGTGAAAGAATAGAAAAATAGATCAATGGAACAGAATAGAGAGACCAGAAATAGACCCCCATAAATGTAGTCAACTAGTCTTTGACAAAGGAGCAAAAGCAATACAATGGAGCAAAGATAGTCTTTTCAACAAATGGTGCTGTAACAACTGAATATCCACATGAAAAAAATCAATTTAGACACAAGCCTTACACTCTTCACAAAAATTAAATCAAAATGGACCATAGACCTAAATGTAAAATGCAAAGCTAGAAAACTTCAGAAGATAACATAGGAGGTAGCCTAGATGATGACCTTGGGTATGGCAATGACTTTTTAGATGCCATGCCAAAGGCATGTTCCATGAAAGAAATTAATGATAAACTAGACTTCATTAACATTCAAGACTTCATTAACATTCAAGACTTCTGCTCTGCAGATGACAATGTCAAGAGCGTGAAAAGACAAGCCACAAACTGAGAGAAAATATTTTCAAAAGACATATCTGATAAAGGACTGTTATACAAAACATACAAAGAACTCTTAAAATCCAACAATAAAACACACAATCCCTTTAGAAAATGGACCAAAGACCTTAACAGGCACTTCACCAAAGGAAGTATACAGATGGCAAGTAAGCAGATGAAAAGATTCTTCACATCATATGTCATCAGGGAAATACAAATTAAAACAACAATGGGATAACACTACACACCTATTAGAATAGTCAAAATCTGGAACATTGACAACACCATTGCTGGTAAGGATGTGGAGTGATAGGAATTCTCATTCATTCCTGATGGGAATGAAAATTGGTACGGCCACTTTGGAAAACAGTTTGGCAGTGTCATGCAAAACTAAATATACTTTTATCATATGATCCAGCTCCTTGGTATTCACTGAAAGAAAATTGCTCTCAATTTTGCTTTGAACCTAAAACTGCTCAAAACATAAAGTCTTTTTAAAAAATAATGAATTAAAAAACTAAAAATGATAAAATTGACCATATTGCAACCCCTAAACAAATGATTAATTTAGGCAATAATCATCAATAGATAAAACATGAAATAAAAGCATGATAATAAACTTAGGAATGAAAAGATCAGCCTGTCACCACTTGAAACCACTTATCAATTTTAGCATCAAAAAATCAAACAGGGGGCTGACCCCATGGCCAGAGTGGTTAAGTTCGGGCGCTTGCTCCGCTGCAGGCGGCCCAGTGTTTCGATGGTTCAAATCCTGGGCGTGGACATGGCACTGCTCATCAAACCACGCTGAGGCAGCGTCCCACATTCCACAACTAGAAGGACCCACAACGAAGAATATACAACTATGTACTGGGGGGCTTTGGGGAGAAAAAGGAAACAAAAATAAAATCTTTAAAAAAAAAAGTCAAACAATCAGACATTATGTGTCTTCTAAAGTGATGCAGCATTAATACATAGAACTATCTATGAAATATTCTTGCCTAAAAAATGTTTCCATGAATGTAATTAGACTTCTAAAAGGCAAATTTTCAATTTACAGGGAATATGAGATGTAGAAGAAGAGGTTACATGACACCACGTGAAAGAAAATAAACAAATCCAGAATGTAATGCATTCTACATGATAACGGAACTGGTTTCTTGAACAAGTTCAATGGCATGAAAAAGCAAGGTGTAGGGGAAAATGGAACACAGCAGACTAGAGAAACATAGAATATATAACAAGTAAATGCACCATGTGGACATTTTTTGGATCCAATTAAAACATGCCAACTGTGAAAAAGAATTTTCGAGACAATTGAAGAATTTGACTTGGACTGGGTAATGGATGAAACCAAAGACTAGTGCTAATCTTGTTAAGTGAGATAATGTCATTGTGGTTATATAAGAAAATATCTATATATTTTAGAGATATTCCCTAAAGTATATGAAAGTAAAATAACATGATATATATTATTTGCTTTTGCAAAATTCAGCAAAAGAAATAATGAAATGAAATGGAAGACTGGGAGGAAGGAAAAAAGAAGGAAGGAAAGGAAAAAATGAAACAAGTTTGGCAAATCTTTATCTAGAATATTAACTCAAGATGGTGGGTATGCTAGGGTTAACCTAAATATTCTTTTTATAAGTGAAAATATTCATATTAAAAAATGAAACCCTCTCAGATCTAGAAACCATCCTGTGAGAGCAGTCTCAGTAGGAGCTGTGTGGCTGAATTAGGGATGCTGGTGGCCAAGGGAATTGGCTAAGATTTGATGCATCTGCTTTTGCTCTATATAGCACTTCCCTTCTGATAAGTTAACTTATGCTTGTCTGAATATTTCAGAAACATAATGCAATTTGCATTGGGAGCATGGTGAGGGGGGAAGGATGTCCATAATTTAATCTATAGTACATGCAAAATACTGTTATGACCTAATAAATCTGTACAAAATTATGGCTTTAAATACCCAGATTAGGAATCAAGAAGGAGTGAACTGAGATGACCTAAGCATATAACTTGAGAATCCATTTTTTTAAATTAATGAATAAGCTTGAAAAAGTGAAAATGTAAATTCTTATAAGTTTGATCAAGAAAAAAATGGAGAGAGAATATAAACAGGCAACACTAGAAGATAAAAAGGAACATGGGACACAAGAAACTTCTTAAATTATAAAATAATAGAAATATATGCCAAATTTTGAAATGTAGAAAAAAGTGAATTTTCATAAAAATATATATTACGAAATTGACATACAAAGAGCTAGAAAGCCAGAATAGCTCAACTACCTCAGACAAATTTCAAAAGCTAGCAAAACATTTTTACTTTAAAAGGCATCTGGCCCACACATTTTTACACAATGAGAAGGTAAAATTTAGCCAAGAATACGAGGTTTTTCCACAAACTTGAGTTGGAGCTGACATACGCCAGCAGTTGAAAGATGATCATTAGATGATCAGTAATTTTGTGAGCCAATTGATAAAACATTGGAGGCTTGAAATCAGGTATGATGGAAGTATGCACAACAGGGAAACTGGCAAATGCTACAAATTAGGGTATTTTTTTTCTTACCGAGGGTCAGTTTATCAAAACACCACTGGTTTAAAAATAATTGCCAATGGAATCCACTGCATAAAATAATATATTTATTATGTTAATAGATGTCAAAATGTATGATGAAGATCAATACTCTCCTTCCCAAAGGTCCACAGTAATGTGAATTAGGAAAACTTCCTTAACTTTTTAAAGAATTTCTTTCAGAAATCTTCAGGAAAATTATATTCAATAAATCTTACAAAAAGTAAGGACAAGATAATGTATTTATCTATTAACACTAAGCTCTAATACTTACTGACAGTCCTAGACGGTGTATTAAGAAAAGTAAAAAGGGAAATAAAGAGGCAGAATAGCTATAATCTTCAGACAATCGAGGAGAATTAACTGGGAACACATTAATACAAGTGACAGAGTTCAGCAAGGTGGCAAATACAATGCTGTCAGACACACATTTTAGTTAGAAAATGCAGTTGAAAAAAGTTTCTAGTTATAAAATTTCAATAACAAAATACTTTTAAATAAACAATAAAATTATTCAAGTCCTAAATGAAGAAATTGTCATATTTTCTGAATCTAAATAATTGAATATATTTACTATGTTCTGAGTGAGAACACGATATTGTAAAATTATAAATTGTATTCAAATTACTGGATTATCCCAAGATTTTTTAATGAAACTGTATGCTGGCTGTTATGTTCATATGTACAAGAAAACATTCAAGAATAAGAAATTTGACAGAGAAGAACTGGGTTTTTTTCTAGTTTAAGTAAATTGAATAATTTATGATAAAAAGTAAAATGTCAAAACAAATAAAATAAGCTGAGAAATGATTATCTATTCAATATTACAGAGGAAAATTTGCTACTCATTTGGAGTAAAGTTAAGCTAGACTCATATCCCTCAGTGAACACATAAATCGGTTCCAGAAACATTCAAGAAATCAAAGTCAAAAACAAAATGATAGAAAAAAATTTAGGAATCGTTTTCTTTTTCTTTTCTTTTTCAATTTTTTTTTGCTGGGGAAGATTTGCCTGAGCTTACATCTATTGCCAATCTTCTTTTTATATATGAATCGTTGCCACAGCATAGCCAGTGACAGACGAATGGTGTGGTTCTGCACCAAGGAACCATACCCGGGCCGCCAAAGCAGAGCACACCAAACTTTAATCACTAGGCCCCTGAGGGACCTGGCCCAAGAATCATTTTCTAATCTTGGGGTGTGGAAAGCAGGGATTTAACAGGGGGCTGTAGAGGGGGACACATGTTCTAAATCTTCAATGTATGGGAGTAGTGCAAAGGCACTAATTTTTTGCAAATTCTGACACAATGAATGAATAAAAGGCACAAATACAATGCATTGCCTTAACCATCTTTACCATGTCTGCATTACTAAAGAAAGGTAAAGCTAAAAAATGGAAAATACTATTAAAGTTCTCATTTTCCAACTACATATCTCTATAAGGCCAAATTTTCTTCAGGTACATCAACACAAGCAACGTATGATAATAGATCAAATGCAGAAGCAGATATGTAAATCTAGTCTTTTATTAAACATTAAAGAGGTTTGCAAAAATGTAAAAAGAAAGACAGCCATTCTTCTCAGATATGTATATCTTTAAGCATAATGCTGTTGTTATTATTTTTATGTTGCAATAAGCATAGGTTTTAAATTTCTCTTTTGATTTCTAATAAAAAGAATATCAATAAATATATAAGCCATAGAAACAAAATCATGTTAAGAGTGTAAAAGGATAATGTGACCAGAAAGTTTCAGAAACCTCTGGTCTAAACACCCAAATTAAAAGAGAAGAATTGTCAGATAAAAGCAGGACCCAACTCTATACTGTCTTTAAACAACCATTTTAAAGACAAAGACCTGGATAAGTTAACAGCAAAACTATAGAAAAGAAATACAGGAAAAAATAAATTGAAAGAAAGCTAGAGTTGCTTTGTTAAATATAAAATAAAATAGATTTCAGAACGAGAAATATTATCACAAATACAGATATTTTATAATGAAAAAGAGGTTGTTTCACCAAGAAGACACAACAATACTCAATGTGTTTGTACCTACTAACAAGCATAAAAATATAAGAAGCAAAATTAGTAAATATAAGAGACAAAATAGAAAAATCCAAATTATAATTGGACATTTAAACACTAATCTCTCAGCAATAGATAGAGCATATAGAAATTGATTAGAATAGGAAAACTTGAAAAATATTATCAACCAACTTTTTTCTAAATGACATTTATAGAGTACTCTCCCCAACAGAATACCTACTCTTTTAAAGTGTACATGAAATGCCATAATAGACTATATTCTGGGCCATAAAACAAGAATCAATAAACTTAAGGGGACAGAAATCATACCAGCAGTGGTCTCTAAACATAACAGAATTAACCTAGAAATAAATAATAGCAAGATATATGGAAAATTCCCAAATATTTGGAAGTTAAACGACATGATATAAATAACCCATAAATTAAAAAAGAAATCACGCAAGAACTTAGAAAATATTTTGAACTGGTTGAAAACGAAAATATCACATATAACAATCTGGCAGATGTAGCTAAAGAATTACTTAGTGGTAAATTTATAGTATTAAATTCTTACATTAGAAAAGAAAAAAGTTCTCAAATCAGTGATCTAAGATTCTATCCTAAGATACTAGGGAAACAAGAATAAATTAAACCTAAAATAATCAGCAGAAGAAAATAATCAAGACAAGGACAGAAATCAATGCAATAGAAATTAAATAAATAGGTAAAATCAAAAGTTGGTTCTTTGAAAAGATCAACAAAATTGATAAAACTCTAGTAAAACTGTTCAAGAAAACACAAATTGGTAATTTCAAGGATGAAGGAGGGGATAGCACTACAGATCAGTCACATGTTAAAGAGATAATAAAGGAATAATGTGAACAACTATATGGCAATGAATTTGGCCACTTGAGTGAAATGGACAAATTTTTTGAAAGACATAAATTACAGAAGCTAACAGAAGGAGTAATAGATCATCTCAATAGCCTTTTATCTTTTCAGGAAATTGAATTTTTAGCTAAAATCTTTTTCTACAATGAAAACTTCATACTCAGACTTCATTTCTGAAGTCTACAAAATCTTTATGGGAGAGATAATACCAATTCTACACTATCACCTCCAAATAATAGAAATGGAAGAGACACATCCGAATTCATTTTATGAGGTCAGTATTTCTATGATATGAAAACTGGGCAAAAACATTGAAACAAACAAAACAACTACAGGCCCATATCTTTCTGTCATATATGGACACATCTTTAACAAAATTTTTAAAATACATCCAGCAATATAGTTATATCAAGGATAAAATATTATCATCTATTGGGGTTTATCCAGGAAATGCAAAGTTTGTTTTACATCCAAAAATCTAACAGTGTAATTCACTATATTAAAATACTAGAACAAAACAAATCAAACCATATAATCATCTCAATATATGCTTAAAAAAGCATTTGACAAAATTCAGCCTCCATTCATGGTAAAAACTCACGGCAAACCAGGAATAGAAGAGAAATTCCTCAAACTGACATAGGGCATTTATGAAAAATCTGCTGCCAACAGCAAATTTGATGGTGAAAAACTGAAAGCTTTCCTTTTAAGATTGAGAACAAGTCAAGAATATTCACTCTCACCATCTCTATTAACCATTGTATTGGAGGTCCTAGATATGGTAAAATAAATAAAAGACATAGAGATTGGACCCGAACAAGTATGGCTGTCTTTATTTGTATATGACATGGCCATCTATGCAGAAAATCCTAAGGAATCTACACAAAAGTTAGTAGACAAATAAGGTGAGTTTAGAAGGTGAATGGATAAATGTCTATATACAAAAATCATCTCTATTTCTATACGCTAGCACAAACAACTGAAATTGAAAGAAAAATACCATTTATTATAGCATTCAAAGGTGTGAAATACTTAGGTGCAAATTTAACAAAAGATCCACAAGACTTGTACTGAAAACCACAAATTAAAGAAGATCTAAATAAGAAGGGAGAAGTGGCACATACATGGATTGAAAGAGTCAATGTTGTCAAAACTTCCAAATTTATATAATGATTCAACAAAATCTAAATCAAAATCTCAGCAGAGTTTTGGAATAGAAATTGATAAAATGATTCTAAAATTTATGGAATTTCAAAGGACCTAGACCATTAAGAAGAATTTTGAGGAAGAACAAAGTTGGATGACGTACACAACCTGATTTCAAGATTTACAATAAAGCTAATATCATTAAAATAAGGAAGTGTTGGCAAAAGAATTGACATATGGATCAATGAAACAGAATAGAGAGTCTAGAATTGTACCCACACACAGCAATTAAATTTTTACAGTGTTCCAAGGTAATCTAATGGGGATAAGATAATCATTTAAATAAATGCTGTTAGAATAATTTTATCCACGCTTGCAAAAAAACTAACCTTGACTCTTACTTAACATCAAATACGGGAACTGACTCAGATTGTAAATCAAAATATAAAAGACGTAGAGGAAATCTTTGTGACTTTGGGGCACAGAACGCAAAAGACTCAAAGTATTAAAAATTGATGAATTTTATCAAAATTAAAATGTCTTCTCTTCAAAATAAATGTTAAAAAATTTCAAGGCAAGCCACAGACTGAGAGAAGACATTTGAAAAACATATATCTGATAAAGAGTTTGTAACCGGAATGGGTAAAAATACATGAGAATATATAATGAATATTTAAGGAGATAAATCAATTTTTAAAAATGGGCAAAATAATTGAAAAGATACTTTACTAAAGAAGATATATGAACAGCAAACAAGAACATGACAAAGATGTTTAACATTATTAGTAATTATGCAAATGAAAGCGATCATAAGATACCACTGCACACTCCCTACAAAGCTAAAATTTAAAAGACTGACAATGCCAAGCGTAGGAAAGAATGAGGCATGTATCAGAGTTCTCTGGAGAAACAGAACCAATAGGACATACATAGATACATAGAAAGAGACCTATTATAAAGGATTGGCTCTCAAGATCATGGAGGGCAAATCCCACAATCTGCCAGCTGCAAGCTGGAGGCCCAGGAAAGCCAGTGGTATAGTTCTAGCCCAAAGCTTAAGGCCTGAGAACAAGGGGAGTGAATAATGTAAGTCCCGGTCCAAGTCTGAAGGCATAAGAACCAAGAGCACCTATGTCTGAGGGCAAGAGAAGACAGATATCCCAGCTCAAGCGGAGGGCAAATTTGTCCTTCCTCCGCCTTTTTGTTCTATCCAGACCCTCAATGGACTGGATGATGTCCACCTGCCTTGGTGAGGGTGATCGTCTTTATTCAGTGTACAGACTCAAATGTTAATTTCTTCCAGAAACACCCTCACAGACATACTCAGAAATAATATTTTACCAGATATCTAGGCACCCTTAGCCCAGTCAAGGTGATACATAAAATTGAATTAACGATCATATGAAACAACCAGAATTCTCACACATTACTGGTAGGAATGAAAAATGTTACAGTGGGGCCAGCCCAGTGGCACAGTGGTTAAGTTCACATGTTCCACTTTGGTGGCCCAGGGTTCACCGGTTTGGATTCCGGGTGCTGACCTACACACCACTTGTCAAGCCATGCTGTGGCAGGCGTCCCACATAAAAAGTAGAGGAAGATGGGCACAGATGTTAGCTCAGGGCCAGTCTTCCTCAGCAAAAAAAAAAAAAAAAAAAAAGAGGAGGATTGACAGTGGATGTTAGCTCAGGGCTAATCTTCCTCCAAAAAACAAGAAAAGGAAAGAAAAGAAAAGAAAAATTCTACAGCTATTTTAGAAATATGCTGGGCAATTTTTTATAGTTAAACCTACACTTAGCATCCCACACAGAAACTCCACTGCTAGAGAGTTAAAGAAGAAAAATGAAAACTATACATCCACAAAAAGACTTGCCAAATGTCCAACTAGTGAATGAAAACACCATTGTGGTATATCCATATAAAGGAATAGTCTCCCACTACAAAAACATGCATTAGTGATACATGTAATAACATAGATGAATGTCAAAAGCATTGTTCTAAATGGAAAATCCAGACACAAAAGATTACATATTTTATCATACCATTTATATGGCATTCTCTAACAGTCGCACTTGTTCCCCAAGAGTATTTCCTTGTCTCTACATGAAACGTACTTTTCCTCTTCATCTGGCAATTTCTAGTCATTATTCATTGTACAAGCCCCCACCAAAATATATCAATCATTTGTTTCCCATGCAACTTTGTTGAAGCTTCAGTTATAGGAATTACTTTGTGTTAGAGGTTTTTTTCCTTTTTCCTCCCCAGTAAATGTGAATTCCTCAATGACAAGGCTCCTGTGTGTCTCCTTTGTGTGCCTAGTGTTTGACAATCACTGACATGTGATAGAACCTCAATGCATGTTGAACAGTATTTGATTTTCTGTATTCCAGGTCTCCTTTTAGAGAGCATTTTCTATAATGAAAAACAATTCGACTACAATTATTTCTATTTTAATTTATCAGTATTGTCTAATTATATAGAGTAATCCAAAGAACCAAAGATCTTATCTTAAGGCTGTACACCAGAGTTTTATTTTAACCAAATGTTATTTTTCATATAAAAATAGTTTTTAACAGATTTTCTCTTGGTCATTTGATGGCAGAAACCAACAGCCTTTTCTTCCTCTCCTTCCTTCATATTTTTTTTCTTGTCAGTATTTCCAGCATAGGAAATAAAATGAGGTCATATTTAAATAGAGACAGGAGAGGTATGGAAATCTATCTAGTGGGCACAGAAAAGATTCTGAGAGCCACTGTACGATGAGGCTGGTGATAATTATATTTTCACGGGCATGTTGCCACTGATATTTAAGCAAAATATACTGACAGGAAATGCTTATAGAAACATGGCATTTCATTTTGATTTTCAAGCAATTTACAAATTCCAAAACTTTAGAAAAGATCAATATGAATTTTCCTTCATTTCTTAGGTTTGATTACTCCTGAGAAAATAGTTAAAGGTTTTTTAAGAAATAAACATGTGCCTACTGATATACACACAATTAGGAAAAGTGTGCAGAGTTAAAATAACTTTTATAGCTTAATAAAAGATATTTTTATTTAAGAGCCTTAAGGTAAAAGCACTACATTATATAGAGCTAACGACAACATTTAAGATAACCAAGAGCAAGAAAAAGAAGATAGAAAAATAAGATTAAAGAAATATGGAAGCAATTATACACACACACACACACACTTTCAGGGAAAATCTATTTTAAAGGGGAATTTTAGCACTGCATAGCACACATTTGACCAAATTTTCACTATGAGAATAAACAAAGAAATCCTAAAATATGGGTTCTCTACAGAGTTTGCTTTGCTGATACTAGTGTTCCCATAATTCGTGTGTAGATAGTCTTGGACTACAATCTCATGGGGAGAGTAGTGGACCATTGAGGGGCAGAGAAGGAGACTGAATAATACAACCTAACACTCATGGTCCAAAGCATCCAGCAATCCCTTTCACTGCTCCTACCTGCCCAGGATCCTTATCTGAAACCCTCTCATGGGCTGTCTGTCTTTACTTCCTGTGACATCTGGGAACCCGTCCTGGCAGTGCCTCCAGAATCCACCAGCTCCAGCTCTTCGGTTCTTTGTTGGCATCCCTTTGCCTGGGCTCTCCTTGCTCTCAAGGACCTACTGCTTCCGATTGTTCCTTTCTTCCTGCCCCACACACATCTAAAATACCATTGAGTTTTTGCTCTATGCTCTATAATGGGCTAGATTTACCCATTTCCTACAATTTAGCTCGAATTCCTGGAATCCCAGTGTGGAACAACCCTGAAGGGCCGGAAGGTCAGATTTAAAGACTGTGATGTTCACTCAACAGCAAGAGTGAGACTTTACATTTCTCTAGGAAGCAGGAGGGACCTGTCATCTAGTTTATCCACCCAGGGAAGAATCCTAAAGAACATCAAAAACCTATTCAAATGTAACTGCAGCTGATCCATATCCCACATCCACAATGGACTGATCAAAAATCAATACATTGGAGTTCTACATGAGGGCTGAGGAGGGTAAAACAAATGCCAAACATAACGGATAGGAAAAAATCCAAAGGAGGGAGAAATACTGGCAGAGATGGTCACAGATTTCCCTGTACCTCTTAGAACATTCTCTTTCTCCACCTTAACTTCCTGCAAAATAAAATATTTGCAAGTGTGAAGAAATTTCAAAGTACCCTAGAGGGACCCTTGAGATGCTTGAGTTCTTGAGAGATTTGAACTCCAAAGGATTACGGAAGGGATTTCAACTCCTGAGGTCTCTGGGTTTCTTGAGGTCATTGGGTTGAAAGGAGAGAGAAAGATTTTCTATGGCACTGAGCTCCAAGGAACATAGAACATCCCAGAAAAGGAGAAGCAGCGGCTAACTGCTTAGGACTTACTTCAGTAAAGGCAGAAGAGATGTTTGAGTTCCATTCACGCTGCTCCTGCTTATCACGAAATAGAATTTCAAGGCATAAGTCATGACTATAAAGTAGAAGATGATTTTTTGGGGAGGATTTACCATACTGCATCTCTTGGGACTTAACCCTGTGAAAGGGACATTGTTCAGGACAACAAAGCGCTTTAATAACCTCCATGCAAATTCCTGAGAGGAAGCTCCCAGGGGAAAATTATCTCCACCACAAATAATGGAAATGCAAACCCAAATCCTTTCAAGGCCCTTGGGAAACATAGAGTGACAATCTTACAATGCATCAAGTCCCCCAAAATGTCGCGAAATGTGGATATAAATGAGTTTATAGTCTATACAATGTCACCTCAATATAAAATACAATACAAAATATTAATTAGCGACCATTAATCTGATAACTTTCTGAACTCTCAAACAAACCAGCTTCCCAAATGTATTGCTCTTTCTGGAAAATATAACACTTGAAATTAGAATCCTCGTAAATGAGGATGGTGATGACCTGAAAATGTTCTTCTAAATTTGAAATGATATAATACAGTGCCTGGCATATAGGAAATGATAAATAAATGTTTTTTGTTTTTCTCTTAATATCTATTCCTCATCACCCTGACTTCTCTTTTTATCACATACTGCCTTAAAGCTCCCAAACACCTGATGCCATCACGAACCAATGTCAGAAAGACCCATTACTGGATCATTAGAGATAGTGGCTTCCGTACTGCCCTTAATACTGTGGATGTGGGATATGGATCAGCTGCAGTTACATTTGAATAGAAATAGAGATTCAGAGAACAGATTTAACAACAAGTCAAGGAATGTCTACCACAGCAGCTCGTTAATTACATGTACCAAACACTGTAATAACACAGCATCTATCCATCCAGGAAATGTTCCCTTACTTGCTGTTTGAAAGCAATGATTTCCATAGTTGACTTGTGTACAATTATTCCTTCAGTGAATGAATATCTGCTTAAAGTAGTTCAAGAGCTCAGAAAACTCCCTTTGATGTGACTGTTAAGGCTGGCATAGTACTTAGGATATTATAAAATTGCCTCTAGAATTCAGGTTAGCAAACATTTAGTAAGTACTCTATACAGTGTCAGACACTACTGGGTGCTAGGAAAATAAAGACAAATAAGACAAGGTAGAGAATGCCTTCAAGGAGCTCAGAGAGATGGACAAACGAGCAGACGACGTCAGTACTACATAAAATCAAGTGTTATGACAGAGAAGGGACAGCAGATCCAGCCATCCTTGGAGTGAGAGGCTGGAAAGGTACTGCTTGTAAGAGAGGATGTAGGAGGAAAGCCTTAGATAATGAGTGATAGAAGCCAAGCAAAACAGTTCGGAACAGAGTAGAGTGTCTGAGATGGGAATAGGGGCAAGTGGAAATCAGTGGGAGTCAGAGGGAGAAAGTATCAGGACATGCAGAACCTTGCTTATATATTACATGAGAGAGCTTAAAATTTGGACTAGGGTGGACAGGGAGCTTCCGAGAAGCTTATTCAGAGGAATGGCATGGTTAAAATTCCCTGTTAGATGAACGGCTCTGGTAATCCATCTTAACAGATTTGGTGCTGCAGTTGAGGTTATTGCAGTGGTCCAAACAAAAGATAATAAAGGCCAAACCTAGGATAGGAGTTATAGGTTTGGAGGAAAGAAAAAAGGGTGAAAACATATAAGAAGTAAAAACCGTGATACTGGGTTATTCATTATATATGGAAGGTAAGGGAGAGAATGAGTCTCAGCCTCTTCATTTGAGTGCATAGTGATACCAACAACATGACAGAAGTACAAGATAATTATCTTAGCCAATAAGCTGCCACGTGATGCCAAGGGGCACCACAGCATATTGATGAAGAGCATGAGCATTTGACCAAGAGTGGCTGGGTTGAAATTCCATCTCCATTGTTTAGCACCTAGGCTGACTTGGGCGAGAGCCTCAATCTTTTTATGCCAATTTTCTCATCAATAGAAAGGAGACGATAATTGTAGGACCCGTCTCGAAGGATTATTGTGAGGATCACATTAGTAAATATATTTAATACACTTAAAATAGTTTCTGGGACATGGCAAGCAATAAACTACAACAACATGAATAACTGAAAAACAGCCAAGGTGAGAAGACAAGCGGCACAAACCCAAACTTCAGAGAGTACCAAAGTCCAAGGACACAGAGATTAAGCAAAGCACAAGAGACGTCAAGAAGCAGTGAGAGAAGATAGCAGTGTAGCGTCAGAGTCCAAAGGAGTACAGGTCCCAGGAGGAGCCATGAGCCAGTATCAGATGCGGTTTGAGAGACCAAGCAAAACAAAGGATTCTAAAGACAGCAGGTAGGTGTAAGGTGAGATATAACTTCTCACACTCTTCTTCAGATGAGGCTCTATTGTATTTTGAAAGCAAAAATTGTGGCTACTTCTCTCTCAGATGTTGTCAGCTCCATTTCACCAAATCAATAAAAGGCATAGACCAAATGTGACTTGGGACAATTGGCTAACTATTTAGGAAACATAAAACACATTGAACTGGATCTCTACATCACTCCACATGTCAAAATAAATTCCAGGCATGTCAAAGATTGATATGTAAAATATGAGGTCAAAATATGAGAATTAATTCATGAACATTTTGTAATCTAGGGGTAAAAAACTGCTATCTTTAAACGCGACAAAATATTCAGACACTATAAAGAAAGTTATTTACATCTTCTCTACAGAAAAAAAAGGAAAGAAACTGAAAAAAACACTATAAATATTTGTTGAGGCTTATTTGAGCAATCATATGGCCAAGATCTCTAATGTGTGAAGAAATGTAAGACATTTACAAGAAAATTTCAATATTCTAGTAGAAAAATGGACAAAAGACATGAGTAATTCACAAGAAATGAAAGACAAATGAATAATAAATCTTTGAAAATATTCTCAATGTAAATTTAAATTAAATCCATAGAGTAATTCTATTTGTCACCATCCAGGTAAGCAAAGATTACAAGACATAAACATCTTTTAATGTCAAGCGTGTTAGAAAAAATAGTCACTAACACTTACTAGAATTTAGAGTGTAGATTATTAAAACATTTTGGGGATCATTTAGCAATAACTATTAAATTTTAAGTGAAAATATCAATCCATTCATCCTACAAAATACCTGGCTAGTACTCTTTAGAACTCTCCAGGTAATGAGAAACAAGCGAGAACTAATCACAGACCAGAAGAAACAAGAACCATGATGGCTGAATGCAACTGGTATCATGGATTGGATTCTAAAACAACAGCAAAATACATTAGTAAAAACGTCCTACTGAAATATGGAGTTTAGTGAATAGTAATATGCCAATATCGCTTTCTTACTTTTGACAGCTAAACATAGTTTATGACACTACCATGATAATATAAGATGTTAATTTTAGAGGAAACTAGATGAGGGGTATATTATCTTTGCAACTTTTCTGTAAATCTAAAATAATTCCCAAATTAAAAGTTTGTTAAAAAGTTCAATTAACCAGCAATTTCATTTCTGAGAATTGTATTCTATAGGAATATTGTACAAAGTATGAAAAAATATGTATATAAGGATGTTCATTACACATTCGTTGTAGTTGAAAAAAACCCAAATGTTGTAGAAAAAGAGATTAAATAATTAAGTGAGGCGATAACTGTAAAATGGAGTGATATAGATGCATTAGAAATGATGTGTTCTATACTTATAACTACTGGCAAGAAAGTTGTCTATGGTATCTTGTTAAAAGAAAAAAGGAAGTTGCTACATACAAATATGGATAGATAGAGAGAGAGATAAGCAGATATTTATGGCTAAACCAGACGTGTATATATAATAAACATAGAAGAAATCTGGAAAAATACATATAATTGGATTTTGAGAAATAAGAAAGTATAGGACTTTCACTTTCAAAATTTTTAAAATTTTTTCGCTTGAATGTTATTACTTTAGTTATTGGAATTGTTCAATAGATATGTTTCTTTTCAAATATTGTATTGTATTGGAAAGAACAGTGGACAATTAAGAATCAGAAAATGTAGGAAATTTCCAGGTTTGCCATTAGCTGGCTGTATGACTTTGTGTATGTGGCTTAATTTATCTGGCCCCAGATTTTTTTCAGATAATAGGAGGAAGTGAGATTTGATCACATTTTATCTTTCTCAGACCTAAAATTCTGTTACTCTATTGTGTTAAAGATTGGATGATCCTTCCACTCTGACATCTGCAGAAATTTGTATATTTTGTCTCACAATATCTCTGTTAAAAGATAATAAATGTTATCTTTTAGCTAACAGAGGAGGAGGTATGGGATAAAAATGGGATATAACTCATTGACTCAGTCAAAGAGGTTTATAAAACCAAGTTGGGGCTCTTATATCCAATTCATAACACAGCCGGTTTGTTGGAAATACATTAAGTTGTTTGGAACATTCATCTTTTAGAAAACGATTTTGACCAAATGACTGGACAACATCAGCCTGAGAGACTGTATACTCTCAGAGGTTAATGGACATTTCAAAGGCACCATGATTCAAACTTTCTTTAAACTCTTTTATGCACTTTCACGAGTTGCTCGTAGTCAACCTTGGGCGCACACATTACTAAGTAGAATTCAAACACATTCTTTCCATTCCTAACAATTATATATTTTTCTAGAACCTATTCAGTTATTGTAGGCAGTGTAGGTTTATCAATTACCTCTCCAAGCTGTCCATTATCTATTTTGAGAGTATAATTTGTTTCCCGCATAGAGTATGTGTTAACAGCATGAAGCGTTTAACATTTGTAATTAATTTTGAACTGACAAAGAAGGTAGGAAAATTTCTCCCATAAATAAAAGTTATGAATGCAAGTATTTAAACAAAAGATTCTAGCAATTTCCAGCAACTTAAAAAAAGAAAAAGTCAATCTGCTCTATCATTTAAACTAAAAATGCCAAGATATCTTTTGTTCCTTCTTCATGACACTCTAGAGATTTTGAAATTCTAATACTAAAAAGGATAATAAATGACAGGTAGGCACATTACATTGAATCTGTGAATGAGAAGTTGTTTACTTCTCAATAAAATTAATAATACCAGTTTTAACGTATATAACTAATTGGCTAGTTCACACAAAGTTTTATCAGGGCATCATTTTTGTAGACATAAATTCCTACCCATGATGAAATGAAATATTTTGCTACTCGTAGCACTTTTAAAATGATAGAGAGCTTGAAATTAAATTACACTAAATGCCTTTATATTTATTCGGCATTAAACCTTATTTTCCTTACTGTCATTCTGCCAGCGTGATATCATCCGAGCTGAAGAGGGATGCTAATGCTATTTATATTACACTGCACTGTCCTCTAATTGACCTTGTTTGTGCAATGGAATGGCTGCTTTTCTCAAGCTGCCAGCCCTTTATTGCAGCATTTTGACCATGCACTAGTGGCTCTTTGTGCTGCTGCTGAGTTCAAGAATCAATACTGCATTCCCCACAGCCAATAAAGGCAGCTGACAGCATGAATTAACTGAGTGTGGCCAGTTGCATGGAGGGCCATTGTCTTTAAGGAAAATCTGGACGTGATTACCAGCCTCCATCTCTGAGTGAAGGTTTTAATGCAAAGTGCGAGGTTGCTGTAATTTAATTTTGGCCTGCTGCTCTGACACACTCCCCTTTGCCACTGCTTCATGGAATCCAAGCTATTAATGGCCGCAAACCAAAACACATACGGAGACAAAGGCAAATACTCACGGTCAATGATAGCAGCGATTTCACCGGACTTGGCCATTCTTTTCTGACAGTATTCTTATATAACAGATTTTATTTCTTCAAGCCAGTCTTCGTGCCATAGTAATAAGTCAAGCCAAAGTTAAAAATTAAGCTTATCATGACCTCTATACCTACCTGAAATTTTCATATGTGGCAGGATTGAAAAATCTGTATAAAGAACTCATTGCTTTCAATTAGACTGTCAAAATTATGGAAAAATTCGTCTATACTTTCTCATCTCCCACCTACAGCAAGATGATTTCCACTCCCTCTATTCCACTAAATCTATTTTTCCTTGAAACAAAATCAAATTGATTCTTTTCAGTTCTTTCTTTCCCAAAATATTTAATATTGAGCACTTCCTCCTTAATAAAACTTTCTCACTTCTTAGTTTCTGGTTCCTTTGGACCTGTCTTCTCAGTGCTGGTATTTATTTCTCTTGTTTTACTCCAGACTTTCTTCTCTTCTCACTGTAATGCAGCCCCTCCATGTAAGACCACATTCTTTTCCATACCTGTAATTACTTTTAATTTCCATGTATCGATTCCCAAATCTTTACCTGAGGCCTCTTAATAAATTTGGTTGTCTCGTTGGTATTTTGAACTCCACCTACCTCAAACGGAATGCATCATCTCCTGCTGGGTTTTCCAGTTCAGTAAATGACCATCGGTTACATGTGCAAGAACACAGGCCTTATCTTTAAGTCCTTTCTTTCCTTCACCCTCCACACCCAATCAGTTATCAAATCCTTGTCATCTACTCCTTAATCTCTCAATCTAGCCATCCTCTAATCTCTGTCATTTCCTTGCCTCTACATTAGTTGGGCATTCCTTTAAGGCTTTCCTAACCACTCTTTCTGATTCCAGGCTCATCCCTGCCACCACAATTGAAATCTCTACTCTGCAACTAATCTTATCTTTCTGAAAATTAAATTTGTTCACACTACTTCTCTGTTTAAAACATTTCAAAGACTTCAAACTAAGACATTTACCTTCAAAGTTCACAGTGTTTTGTCTTTAACTACTCCCCAATGACAGATATTTTGGTTCCACAGCCACTAACTCAATGATTTACCTATAAGGACATGGACTAAGGCAGAGTCTTACTTTGTAACCAGAACAAAGGAAAACATCTATTAGACACTTGACTGCAATCATTATGCTCCACAGCTGCAGTTATTGCCTAAGCTTCCACAAGTATGTTAGACAAAGAGAAAATCCACAGAATAACAAAGTGGGATTTATGTAAGCCTTTAAAAGGGGAAATGACATGTCATTTCTTTCTTTATCAAAAGACCTATATTTCTGAGAGAATTTTGGTATTGAAAACATCAGTTCTGTTTATAACAGGCAATGCTCTTGGTTGAAATTAATTCAAGCAGAGTTATTCAAGGGACAGTGTATTATATACAAGCCATTTAACTTGAGCTTTAAAACGATTTTTCATGTCTGAGAATTATCAAGAAGATACTAGTTTGGATCAACACTTTCCACAAACTGGAATAAAACCTGTGTTTTTAAAGGCTTTTATTTTAAATGCAAACATTTGTGAGACTCTTAAAGGCATAGTATCTGATCTATTCCTACTCAAATAATATGTTATCATTATCTTTTTCAGAAGCGTTTTATTTTACCTCCATTGTCCCCAAACATCAAATTAAAGTATATAATTCTTACTAATTCTCCCTTCCAGAAAGATTGAAATGAAGATGGTAATGCTACAGCTACCTCAGCAGCTTCATTTTCCTCAGAACATGTAGCCATAAACTAAGAAATAGGTGTGTTCAACTTCAAATCAACATGTGATGCTCCTTCTAGGATATCTGGAGAAAAGATGTGCGTTGTTTCCCTATGTTTCCACCCACCAGTTCTTCCGTCTTTCATATGATGCAATTCCTTGAAAAACTTCAAGGGTTTATGGCTTGGCAGCTCAACAGTTTGACTGTTCTGCTGAGACTAGAGAAGCAGACAAAAGGCAAGCATGCACAATTTTCTGTCCTTCTCCCTATATCTCAAGGTTATAGCACGGAAGGAAATTCAGGCCACCTCCGTAGAGACGAGGTTGCTGCTTTTGTAATATACGATGGCATATTGGGCAGGAGTGGGAGGGGTGTTTTGCGATACATAGATACATTCACTCTGCCATTAGGAGAGGAGGAAACTTAGTCCAAGGAGCCCAAGAAGGAATCAACAAGCACACATCTCTGGCTCACCCTCCTCTATTGTGCAAGGAGCCTCCTGGCATTAAAGCATGGCTACTAGCTTTCTTGAAAAGAAAGTGGACACAAAAAAGGAGAGACTGTGCCACCCCCTCTCTACTTGGGAAGGTACGTTTGTGTAGCTGTTCCCAAGACTTCAAAGTGACTAATTAAACCCATTAAGTATCTTCTTCTTGATTTATTTTACCATCTTCTGAGTAGCAAGATGATTTTTACCGAGTCCCCTTAATCAAAGGCAACATTCCAGATTAGATCTGCCTAAAAATCTATTTCATAAAATTTAGCATATCTTACACCTTCCTGAAGTAACCCTATGTTTTTAATGACAATTGTGATGGCCTGGCCTCTTGACCTGATAAGAGGCACAGCAGCCCAATTCCTTAACACTGCGCGAGTCTACATGGGGAGGGGAGGAATGGAGAGCCATTCATCAAAGTCCTCACTATGGACAAGCCTGCATGAATTGCTGTTCACCAAAGCCGGCAAATGTATAGGCTTTTTCTCTCTTTGGTAATGCACAAAAGTCATATTTATTTGTTACTCTATTCTCACCTCTCCACCCAAAAAGTTATGTTTCCATTAGTAAAAAAATTTGGCTGCTTTTTGTCTTTCAAGGCAAGCCTCTGAGTGAATTATCTGGCCAAAGCAAAAGGCGAGGGGGCCTTCTGGATGCTCTTCATGATATACGAGAAGGCTATATAGCATCAGCTGGGAAAACCGCAGCCAACATTGGAATAATCAAAAGTGACCTGCATGCAATAATAGCCTGTGTGACAGTGAAGAGGGGACACCAGGAAGCAGGTGGTCTATATGACGGAGGATCAATATTCCCATAGAGGGGATAAAATAGATTCCAAATGGAAACTAAACTCGTGGAGAATACATACAGAAAGACAGGCAAAGGGGAGGGAAAATAAGCCAAACCTGCAGGAAACAACACAACAAAGAGAATGTGAGGGTGTGTGCAGGGCCCAGCGCTGATGTGATGATGAAAACTGACTGCACGAGAGCAGGGGGAGAAGACAGTCAATACGAATTTGATTCCACAGCAGAGAAAGGGGCAATGCAAGCACTCAGAAGCTTGAGCTGCCCAAATTAGCCAGGATCTTCTCTATTTTAATTTAGCATGCCTAAAAATTTTCATCATTTGTAAGAAGTGTTGACAGCCTCCAAAACTTGGTTTTGTTTAGTGAGGCCTAGTTTTTAGTAAGAAAACAAGGACAACCCATATTTCATTTCTTTTGAAAATACATTTCAATGAAAAGGGAGATAGATAGAGGTAAACCTAATTTGCATTATTTAGTTCAAAAGAAATGTTGCTTTGATGCCACTGTGTATGTTTGCAGTGCTTCCTTGCTCTCTTGGGAGCTGGTGTGTATTAATATTCCATCCTTCTTTTTCATTATTGCTCTCACATATATTAAAACATGCACACACGCACACACACAGTATTAGCTGATAAAACCATAAGAGCAAGCTCCAATGTGAGAACTTCCTCCAGAATTCAATGCCAAACATAAATAAAACTAAATACTCTGACAAATGTTAATAAAATTTCATTACATTAAAAAACAACATTAGAATTTCATGACTCTGTTCCCGTGGTGGGTTGTGTGAATCTGTGCTTTCTGGGAGTCACACTATTCTGTAGTCAGAGCTGGAGAATATTTCAGATCTCATTCAAACGGTGGAACGTTGCATTATCTGCAGCATTATCTGCAGCATCATCTTCATTTCTTCCATTTATTTTTTAAAATGGGAACTCACAATGCGTTGTTGCTCCTATGCCAGGGGCGTAGTGGGGCATCTCTTTTCCAAACTGCTTGCTGATGCACAGGGAGGACGTTTCTCCAAGCCACTGAAAGCCTATGTGGAAATCAGAAGTCAAGGACTGTGATCTTCCTAAAGAAACAGCTTTGAAAACCTCTAGCTATTCCTGCAATGCAGCAGATGTGCGGGTTGCTGCCAAGCCGCAGCCAGCTCTCAAAAATGCTGACACAAAGGCTGAGACACTGCAAGGAACCACAGTAATGTTTGCACAGAGCTGTTAAGGTCGATGAGATGCCCTCCTTCGTGTGCCCTTCAAGCACATCTTTTCACTCCTGCACCTCCACGTTGCTTAAATCGGGCTTGCTTTCCCTGTCTCTCCGCTCACTCTGCCTCACCTGTAAGCTCCATGAGGACAGGTCTGTGTGTTCCTCTCACAGCAAGCACACAGCCTGGCACGCAGTAGGAACTCTGCAATGACTTGCTGAATGAATAAATGAATGAATAACCTTGAAGAAGCCTTCTAAAGGCTGAATCTCTTCCTGAACCTGGCAGGTGGCTCCATGTTCCTCGAGGAGGACATATAAATCGCAATAGCTGACTTCCCTTTTACCTGGAAGGGAAGAAAAGCCAAATATGCCCCTGAGGCTGATGACATGCTCCTTCCCTCCCTTTCTATGAATTGTTGGGAGCACTCAGCCTGCGTTTCTCAGCACAGCCCTCAGTGATATGCCACCCGGTTCTGGTCTTTGTTTCCTAACTGGAGTTCCTTTGCTGCTAAGGAGGAATCTTGGGCAGTGGTCTGAACTGCTTGAGTGTCTCTAACACCACCAGAGAGTGTGATGCTGCTCACCAAGCCAAAATCAGGGTCGAGTTTTTTCCTCTTGACCCTATTATTTTCATTTTGGGTGAGCAATAAAAAGTAGAGATGATACCTGGATTATTCCCGCTCCCCCTCACCTCCAGCTCTGGCTTCAGATCCAAGTTTATTGCAGAGCTAATCTCCATGCCTGATAAAAAAAAAAAAAAAAAAAAGCCTGGAGAGACGTGGGCCCCTCCTTCTCCTGCCTTCTTCCTGATTGCCCAGCCCTGCCGGCCAAGCCGCCCTGCTGAAATGTGACAACGCGTGATTCATGGCTGTCTGCGTTCAAGCGAGCAGGGCTTTCGCTGTAGTCTGCACATCTGCTGTATCCCAGGAAGAGCCCACGTTTTATCAAGTCTTCCCCTTAGGAAGATCAGAAACCACTTTATGCACAATCATCTCTTCCTCCAGCCCCATCACTTGGGAAGTGAAGACCACAGGGAGCCTTAGATAAAGAGGCTGTAATAATTCTAACTAAAATTTGGCTGGTATGGTGAGGGTTACTCTGTCCTCCAACAGAACATGCCATATGTTCTTCTGTAAGCACAAGTGACTGAATCCTTGAATTTATTCTTTATCTGAAAGACAGTTAAAATGAGTTGTCAAACACTTTCGGTTCAGTATCACATTCAAGACTCTTTTTTCAAGTGGCTTTTTGGGTAATTAGGACATTCCTAAATGTATAAAAAAGAACTTTGTCTGTTTACCTATTAAATAATTTTCAAATTTAACTGTCAGAGCCATTCAAGGAATATATCTAATATAGAAATGCCTTCTATATTATTAAACAATGCATTTAATCTCCAGCACATTCAGATAAATATTTTAGTCTGGGGCAGGTGGGCAATGAGAGCAACCCTCCCCACAACGCACAAACATATATGCATATCCACACATATGTGCACACACTTCTACCTTTCTGAGAATTGCTACAAACTCCTTTTTTATGCCACAGGCTACAGGGTATATATGAGTGAGAATTGAAGTCCTTTGTGGTTTTATAATGAGTGAAATGAAAGGAATCAGAGTTTCCCTTTCTCTTAAGCCCCAGACCCTATTTGTTCATCCTATATGGGTTTTAAACGACCTCACTTCCCGAAGACTTAATTATGTAATCTCGCTCTCTGTGAACCACCTGTGAGGACCTCGCCATGGGGACTGGAACACTTTGTGGGAAGTGTCAAACGTGTTTTATAAGGAAAACTATTTTTCACCCCTTGGAGGCTATCAAAGATAGAAAAGTAATGCTTTTCTGTGTCGTCTTAATGTATGAACCGAGGGATAATTCACTTAGCCAAATAAGGGAGCTTTTCTGACTTGGTTTCTAGGCTCGCTTGCTGTTCACTTGAACTCATCCACCCGCAGCTAGAGACAAATGAGGAACTTGGGAAATTTTTTTCTCTTCCTTAATTCGTCAGAGTCCAACCTGATTCCTGAAAAGATCAGTATTCTCAGGAAAAATTTCAGAAAATATCTGCTTATCTCTCTTTTTCGAATAGAGAACAACAATAGATTAGCATGAACAAGTCTTTTTTTGGCAAAGCCATTTGCCAAAATGTGACTTTATAAAAAGCCCTTCACAGTCTGAGTAAGAAAATGCATCCTGGGTGAAATCTATGCTTTAGAGAAATGGATGATTCCATTGAGACTCTGAACTCAAATTGTATGAGGATATTCAGACACTTCCTCTAGCCCCCTGGATCAACCTTTGGACTCCGTAAAATTTATTTTTCTTCACTCCTCAAACATCAATTATTTTCCTTATCTAGATATTTAAAGGGGAAAAGAAACAAACAGTAAAATAAAATTTTAAATAAAGTTTATTAGAATAAAAATTTATTTTATGACAATGAAAAGTACTGAAGAGGGAGCATAACGAATCACTCACTGCCTGAGGAGTAATGGTTGTGAGAGGCAACCTTTCACATTTACTAACTTTTTTCCTCTGAGCGAAAAACCAAAACAAAGACAAGTTGAAGATATTTTCTCGTGAAAGCAGCAAAATGATTTGTATTCTTAGAATTATCAAAACGATTTTGTGTTCTCAGAAATATCAAAAAATTCATGGGAAAAACTAGAACTGCTAACCTGTCATAATGATACTTAAAAAGTGAAGTAGAGACCACAGAGGAGGGAATTTTTCTAAAAATGTCTGTGTAAGAGAGATAGGAGACTCAAAACGAGCTGTCAATCTTAGAGCAAGATTTTTGAAATAATAATTTAGCAACTCCAATCTCTAGAGTGTTGCCTTTTTACACTAAAAGTATTGTATCTATTTTCATTTAATCTTGCTTTTTCATAAAGTCTAAGATAGATTTTCTGATATAAAACTACTGAATTAGACAGATGACATTTGTTTGATTAATGTCTCTCCTAAGCAAGGACGCCATGACTTCTGCGTGTTTTTGTCCGATGCCATTTAGGCTACATTTAAATTTGGGCTAGGATCAGGAGAGACTGGATAAAGTCTTGATTTCACTGTGTGATATACTTTTCCTATCTGTGGATAATTAGTGTGAAATAATTTTTCATATTTACGAGATGCCATGATAAAAGAAACAACAGTGTCAACTCAGAGCATATTTTATTTCAAAGACAAAATAGAATAAATTTGAAGTAAGTCCCTCAAGACTTGTAAATAGCTCTCACTCACCTATTTGGCATCTATTTACTTGCATTTATTTATCATACTTTTATTACTATGCAACCCGTGTTAAACCTACTTAGATTGTTGTTGGGAAAAATCAAGCTGGTAATTTAGGATACAATCTGTATTATTTCCCTAATGTAATATTTTTACTCACTAGCTAATTTAAATGGTTAGAGTTAAGATTGTAGTTATAATGCATGTTTTACCTGTTAGGAATGTATTCAGCTACAAGTAACAAAGTACTAAACTACAATATGTTAACAAAATAAGTGATGTTTTTTCCTCACAAAACCATAAGTCAAAAGGCAGGATGTTTCTGGTATATGTTCAATGGCTCTATGATGTCAGGCTGGACATTTCTGTCCTTTCTCTTATAGTCACGAGATGGCTGCACAGCTCCAGGCATCACATCTGCATTCAAAACTGGAAAAGAGGTGAAAAATGGTGACTGCCAAGTCTGTTCTTTTTTGTAAGAAATGGAAAATCCTTTCTAGAAGCAATCTTAGACTTCTTCTTAGTTTCCATTGCCCTAACTGAGTCTCATGGCTACCCCTTAGGCCGTGGCGACTGGGAAAGCAAGGAAAATGATTGTCGTGGTTGGCTTTGACCAATTACAATCTATATCAGATCCAGGCTGGCAAAGAACACTGCCATTCTGAACCAACATAGGGTTCTTTTAGAAAGGAAGAAAGGAGAAAGGATGTTAAGTAGGCAATAACATTGTCTGTCCTACATCCATAACTATAAATTAATGGTTCTCTTCGTTATTGCCAAAATATGCAACCTGGTATATGGACTTCATTCTTCAAACTCAAAGTGCTTGTCACACTGACAACAGTCAAGCTCATCATCTTGATATGGAAAGAAGCATACTTCCTACAGATTTCCACAGGGTCCTTAATATCTGTTATGAGAACCAATGTTACATGATAGCAGAACTTAACTGAAGTACAAATAAAATCTTTTTATCTTCCTACCATCATTTGAAAAAGGCCTCACTTATGTCTTCAGGCTCCACCTTCTCCACATTTGTTCTCCAAGCCAATAGGGAGCAGGTCGTTTGGTTAGTTGTATGGTGCCCGGACCATTGTCAATGGCTATTACTTGAGTTGACAGAGCTTATGGAAAGTTCACAGACATTGGCCTAAGACAGACCCGGGCTTGCATCCAAGTTTCTCCTCTTACTTGCTACTTGATCTTTGGCAAGTTACTCACTCTCTTTCTACCTCTTTTCCTCATCTGTACATGAGCATAACCATCCCTAACTCACGAACAGCTGAGATGATGGAATAGGTTATGTAGACGAACGTTTAGGACGCATCCTGGTGTGCCTCTCTCTCTCTCTCCCTTAAAAATGTATCCTATCCTGGGAGCCAACCCAGTACCAAGGAGTACCCCTGTCCCATTTACAATTTCAGTATTGGTTTTAAATCTTGTCCTTAAGTGTACAGAGAAAACCTTTAATTTCCTACATTACAATAGCTCTTTGGCTTCTGAGGTAAAGGAAGGATTCAAAGCCTTCCAGGTTTAAATCCACAGTCCTAGAAAGTAGAAAGCAGACTTGATAATTCTTGGAAGTTGAAGTTTGGAGGCTTATGAAAACAGATATCCGAATTGCTGGGAACTGAGTGGCTGCAAGGGAGAAGGTGAGCAGCATCTAAAGTTACAGGCACCTTTCAAGGCTTAAGTTCTCTCTTCTCTGATCTCTTCAGCCCTCTTTAAAGGAGTTGATCTCTCCCTTCTCTAACCTTTCTCTGAGTTTGTTGTATACCCCATCTAACTTGTGAGTTTTGCAATTATTTCACATGTTATCTGCTTTCTCAGCTGTAAAGATAGAATAATAATAATATCTTTTTCAGCAGAATTATGTGGGGATTAAATGAGATAATATAAGGGAAAGTGCTGAGCACAGTACTTGACTCATTTTTGGTGCTTCAAATATATGCGTATATGTGTGTGCACGCACACATGTGTATTTTCTGACTACTTACTCATCAGAATGTCCCAAAGTAATTTTCATCATTCTTTGAATAGTTTTGGGGTTTCTATAAATTTCCAGCTTTCTCCATTTTATTCATTATAATCTTTCGGAAATCTTCCCGAGGGATCTGAAGTACTAGCAGATGCTCTGCCTACACTGAATAAATATTTCCAAACCATTACATTTATATTTAAAATCTTTTTTCATCTATCTGTAAAATTTTGTCTACAGCAAAGACAGCTAAAGTTAAATCAATGGGGAATGGACTTGATGTGACTTTTGTCTAGAAATATTTCCTAAAAATAGCACAAGCCACTTCTCTAAAGGAAAGTTTTGATGAAGAGACTTGCGGGGCAGAACTGCTTCTCATATTAAAAAACTAACACCGTGCATGCCCCAGTAATTCCTTCCCCACATTCATTTCATGATGGGTAGACGTAGTCTTAATGGCAAGCTAAAAGTGTATTTGAGGGATTGTTTTTGAAAATTGGAGGCACATTAGGCATGAATCTCATTTATGTAGAAGTAGAAAGAGCAGCTATGCTACTTACGAAGCTTTAGAACGAAACTCTTATCATAAATAAAAGAAAAAGTCAGACGTAGTGTTTTATAGCTAAATTGATTATGCTGATTTGGGTACCTTTTCTTTCCTCTTCTCAAAACTGTTTAAGTAATAAAGTTTTAATTGCTAAATGTAGCAATTAAGAGTCCTTGGCAAAATGTTTGCCAGCAAATAATAAATGACTCAAATGTATGTATGCTAAAATAATAATGATAGACCGTACATACAAATGAGCACACTGAGGCTTCTCTGTGGAAGAGACGAGAAGCCACCCTCCTTTCAGCTTTGTCATTTTCCTTTTCTTTTTTTTCTGTAGCAAGGGAAAAGGCAGGGTTAGAAAACAAAAATTGCTCTTCACTTTGCCAACAAGATAAATAGAATGAAATTTCAATGAAAATGACTGGAAAATGTACATGATTGATGCTAAATTTGCAAAAATCCCAAAGATATGGGTACAGTTTGTCATAAAAATGATGCAGAAATCTTTTTGTTTTGTCAGAAAAATTATGCAAAGAAAAAATTGCCAATTTTCCTCCTCCGGCTCTTGTCCTTGCCTATTCTAGAATCTGTTTGCTTTTTGAAGAAAAGAGACAGGAATATTTTTGCTTTTAAACCTTTTATTTTGCTAATCACTAAGAAGATGTGGCAGACATGTTTCTGTGGGAGCTTTCAGGAAGATAATGGGCCTGCGTCTCTCCCTCACAGCATCTGAGCAGGACCAAACGAGAAGCCGTACATGAAAGCCCTTTGTAAACTTCAAAATGCCCCCAAAACGTTCATCTTCCTTATTAGCTAAATGTTGAGTTAGATACATTTAAATACTGTTTGTGGAAAAGAAAATGAGATTCTAAACTCTGAATCAAAGGGAAATTAGATATCCTTAAAAGTGGGCATGGAAGATAAGAAAAAACAAAACACGCTTTTACTAAGATTTAGAGATCAGGCCTGTACTCAGTCCCTATGTTTTATAACAACAGCCACTAACTTTTTTTTTCACAGATCAGAAGAGCACAGATTCTTGCTTGTCTGAGTCTTCTCTGAATACCCAGCCTTTAAAACTTAGGGGGTTTATAGGAGGAGGTCTGTAAACACGTATTCAATGAATGAATGAATGTTCGCTCATGGACAAGGTACAGGACTGGGTTTTTTTGCTTGCAATAGCTTATCTAATCTTTGCATTAAGCCTATGCAAAAGGCTTCATCCTCAGTTTTTGATAAGAAAACAAACTTGGAAAGGTACTTGCTATGTGCCAGGTACTGTTATAAGCATTTCACGTAATTATATCATTCAACCTTTGCTGTAATCTTATGGGATGAGTTTGATTATCCTCATTAAAACATAAAAAAATCAACACGGAAAGAAGTAAAATTACCTTGCCCAACAAAGGGGCCCCACTAAGCAGGATTCTAATCCTGGCAGTCTGACCTTAGAGACCTCACTCCTAATGTTAATATTATTCTGTCTTCCCTGCTGAGGACACACAGTAGGAATGTGGTACAGACAAGATTTTGTATCCAACTTTGCTTCACTCCAAAGTGTGATCTCTTTCCATCTCGTCTCCAGAAGAGTATTTCAAAAAGTTGCCAAAATAGAAGGTTGGAGTGAAAAAGAGTCAGAGGATTGGGAAAGTCTTGGTAGGAAAAACTGAAGTTGATAAGCCCCGCTTTGGGGTCAGTTTTAGCAAAGGTGTTAAGGAGCCAAAGAGAAAGAAAGCAATGATGAGAAGGAAGCCTACCAGACCCAGGAGATGGATGACATTGAACTCTTCAATGTAATTGATGTAAGGCTCAGTTCCTTAAATGAAAGAATCAAGTAAAAGCGTGAAACAAATGCTATGCAACTCGAGTTTTGTGCCAATGTAAGCTAGACATATGAAGTTAGAAAATGCCACTGTTAGAGATTGGCAGGATGGTTTAATTCTTTTATAGGAACTATTGGCTGTATTTGGAAAGTAAATAGACCATATCTGGTTTGGTGGGAAGGAGTCTGTGATGTTCAGTCCTGTTTCATTTGAAGTCTTTTCTGAACAAAACTATGATCTTCCATTGGGCCATAAAGTCAGCTTCTTATATTTTTTAAATAAAACAGACTGCTCTAGAGCAAATATCATTAAAACATCAATCTTTCTGTTTTCAAATTAGATACAGGGTCCTTTTTAAAGAGCCAAAGAATAATGACAATGAAAGGAACTTCAGAAACACATTAACTCCAATTCTGTGATTTTAAGCTCTATTTCCTTTCAATGTCTTTGAACTCCTTCAACCATGAACACTTTCAATCAACTGGAATCTACTAAATACTCATTGTGTAACAATAACATTTATTGAACAAAGCTACGTATCATGTACAGTGCTAAACTTAGCTTGGATTATCTCATTTAATCCACGCAATGACCCTTAGAAAGGGTGCTCTTATTATTTCCATTTCACAGATAAAGAGCCTAGAGCATAAAGAGGTTAAAGGGCTGTCCAAGAACACAGAGGTCACAAGTAGTCAGGCCAAGATGACAACTGGGTGTGTGCAACTCCAGAGTCCATGAGACTAATCTTCAAGCCATGGAGAAATTGTACCTGGTGCTATGCTAATTTGTAAAATTTTGTTGTTTGGAAACAATACTAAATTTATAGAAAACTTGAAAGAATAAGAATAGGAAGAAGAAGGATTGTACAAAGAACAAAATTATCCCCTGTACATGATTCACCTTATTAAAAGTTTACCCAATTACTTTGTGGTTTACACAGTAGATAGATAAATAGAAGACAGATTGCTAGATGGTAGATCGATAGATAGATAGAGATAGAGATAAATAGAATAGGTAGGGAGGTAGGTAAGTAGGTAGATGGATAGATGAGTGGGTGGATGGATGGATGGATACAAACTTATAGTTACAGCTATATATGATTTTTTCTGAGTCTTTAGAGGATGAACACTATATGGTAGGAGCCATTATCTCTATATACTTCAGTGTCTAATCCTTAAGAATAGGATAGTTTCTAACATAAACTACAGTATAGTTATCAGCCCCAGTAAAATTAACATTGATAGGATATTTTTTTCAGTCTACTGTCCGTACTCCAATTTTATCAGTTGATCCAACAATGTCTTTCATAGCATTTTTTTTCTCTCCATTGCAAGATCCAGTCTAGAGGCAGGTAATACATTTTATTATTATGTTGCTCTAGCCTACACCAAAACATTTCTACAACCATTTTTTGTCTTTTATGACATTGACGAGTCTGAGGAAAACAGTTCTTTTTTTTTCCCATTGGGATAGTCTTCATTTTGGATTTGCTTAATGTTTCTTCATGATTAAATTCACATAATGCATTCTGGGCTAGAATAATACATAAGTGATGTTATGTGCATCTCAAGTTACCACATCTGGAGGCACATGAGGTCTCCCTGCCATTTGTTGGTGATATTAATTTGGCTCACCTAGTCAAGATTTGTCTGGTTTCATCATTATACAATGCTACTATATAGTCAATATTATATAGAAACTAAACTATATATAACTATATATAACTACTATATTCAATATATAGCTATAATATAGTTAGTATTATTTTGGTACTGCTTTTCCCCTTTCAACTATAAGCAATCTGTGGAAAGACACTTTAATACCATGAAAATATCTTGCTTCATCAAAATTTCCATCTGGATGGATGATTCTTGACTGATTCAATGTTTAGCATGATGGTGGTAAAAGGGTGATTTTCTACCTCCAGCACTTCTTTTACTGAACCAAAGTGGGTCTGCTTCTTGGTGAGCTGAAATCAGAGCCTTCACCAGAAATAGTTGTCACACAAAGTAAAGTTTATTTGCCACCAATAAGAAGCCCCCAGGGAATTATGTCCCAAAGCCTTGAGTCTCGGAGCACAGGAAAGCAGGGGCCTTTTATTTCAGATGGGGAATGAATATTCAAAAGGGATAGGTGGGTATTCACTTGCACATGCTCAGTTGGAAAACATGATTCCACATATATGCTATGTTACGGTAATAGGCCTAAGCTCCTCCTGGAGTGGAGATCTTCACAGTAAAATGAAGCAAAGGTCATCTCTGGGGCACTTCTCGGCCATCTGGGCTGGCGTTGCTCTTCTGGTAGAGTTTGGATTGGTTTATGGTGGTTGGTGATTGCATCTCTTAACATAACAACAACAAAACAATACAATTCGGAGAAACAATTAAATACTTCCAAAACTTCCCTTGAGTTCCTCAGGGCAATTAGTTGGTGACACTTCCTCCATATTTACCAGCAGGCACTTGGGATTCTACTGTAAGCAAGAGCCCTCCCCTCTCCCCCATTGATTTCTCTCTCTCTATTTTTGGCACACATTTATGAATTCTTATTTTTCAATGGTTTGTTGCCGTACTTAATTGTTTTGTTGCTCAGATTGCCTTATATGTGGCCAGTAGGGGCCTCTTGGAGCTCTTCCTGTGTCCTTGTAACATGCCCCATCATTTTGTTTATTTTGGAGGTGCACTTTCTTACTTTGTGGAATAACAAGATCTTCCCAAATCATCTTGTACTTACTGTGCCCGAGCCCTGAAATGAGCCATTTCTTTAAGGAATCCTAATCCCTTTTTATAGGGAATAGTATTAGAGACCAAAATGCTAGTATGATACGCTTTATTTTTAATCTTTAATCATTCCTTAATGTAGAATTTCTAAAAGTTTTTAGAGCTATCAAGAATCTTCCACTAATTAGACCATGAACTCCTTCTCAGCTGAGTGGGATTTTCATGGGGTCTTGAAGGAGTTTTAGAAGGATAAGGGAAGGGGAAATAACGGAGCTGGATGGAGATGGAAAGCAATGAAGAGCTTTCTGAATTCCATTTCTAGAATTTTCAAGTGGGAAAGCCTCAACCCTGAAGATCAAGAAATTGTTCTTTAGAACTCGTAAGCAAAATGTATTACAAAGAAATTTCATCCCATCTGTTCTTTTTATATAATTTGTATTATGATTTCTCAAAGTTTGTTCAGTGGAAATTATTTCTATAACATCGTCTTTGAAAAAGACCCTGTGGTCAAACAAGTTTAGATAGTGATGCTTAACAAAACCCCTACATAAATTAACAGCACATATTAGCAAGTTAAAGGCTCTGTTAAGTCCTGCATTAGAGAGACAGCTGGTCAACTTTAACCCCATATTGCCATGTTTACTTGAACTCCCCAGTAATATCTGTTGTCATCATTCAGAGCATTATTTGAAAATGCTAATTTGTATACTTGAAGTGGATAGTAAGTTGCCTTTAAGGTCTGTCCTCTGCTGTCCTTTTCTCCTCCATAACATCCTTCTATTACAGGTCTTAGTAAATTGCTTTGCAACCAGTTATTTGCTTATCAAACAGTCCATTTGACAGAAAGGTCCTAAAGGACAGAAATTTGTTGTTCTCAATATTCGCCATTTCTACTACAGTACCTGGTACTTAACAGGCATTCAAAAAATGTTGTTGAATTGAAGCATTGAATTGCCTAAGAGATATCAAGTTTATCTGGAATTTTGTCTTCGCTCTGAAGTAACTCTTCCCTCACTTCTGTCCCCATTCAGTAAATTATTTTTAAACGAATTTTACCCTGGAACCGTAACAGTTATTCTCCTTTATCCTTAAAGAATTGATGCCCAGTTGAAAAATAAAGCAAAACATAACGAATGAGAGTGGAGAGTCGTTGAACCACTTGCAGGAATGAAGTTTTAAGTGATGGGTGTGGCCTCCACCTCATCTAGCCCATAACTAAATTAAATCCAGTGTGCAGAGCAATTTGTCCATCACTTCATAGTCCTTTCACACTCTTCTAGGTGCTGGAGTTTCAGTGGTGAATAAGACAGACAAGATCCCTTCTCTCATGAAGCTAATATTCTCTGTGGAAGAAGACAAATGAAAAAGAAGAGAGTAAATAAATAAACAGGAAAATTCCCCAGAGCCCTAAGCACTTTGAACACAATAAAACAACGTAATAAGAGAGAGGGTAAAGTGAGTGGGGCTAAACCTTCAAGGAAGAGGCGAAGCCACCCCTATGAAAATCTAGGGGCTGGGAATCTCAGGAGGAGGGGCAGCAAGTGCAAAGGCCTTGAGGCGGGAAGCAGCTTGGGAAGGCTGAGCACTAGAAGTGGCAGAGTGACAATGAGGTATAGGCATCATATGACATCTATTGCTGTGGCGGGAGACTATTCTTAGCAGCATCTTGTGACGGAGTGGGATGAGGGAATAAATGATAAAAAAAGGCCTGAGAGCAGTGAACAGCAATAAATAAAGGAGGCAAAATTTTAAAGTTAAGTGATTTATGGTAATGTACAGAATCTAAGTGAGCCACACAGTGGGAAGAGTGTTGCTGTCTTAGCCGCTTCTACTTCCATCTCCTTGCTTCTCTCCGTTGACTTCTTGCTTTGTCTCGTCTTCTGCTCTCAATGTCTTACTTTCTGTATGTGTCTCCCTCAGCCCACCAGCTGATCAGATGTCTCTTTTCTTTTCTATTTTTGTTCTCCCTTCACCTTTCTGTGTGTCATAGCTTTCCCTTCAGCTTGCCTTTCTCATTCATATTAATTTATTTGACAAACTTTCACCAAAACATGTCTATAGCCAATCACTCTTCTGAGTATCTGAAGGAGACACTAAGATGAACCAGCTTTTCTCCCTGCTCCTAAGGAACTTGTGGGCTTGTATGGGGGACAGATGAACACATTACAGTGCAGTCTGTGCTATATAAAGGTGGATATACACAGAGAGCTTTCCACTGCCACACCCGTCCCTCTCTCTGCCTTAAGCAATGGTAATATAGAAGGCTCTCCTGACATTCCTGCTTTTAGCTCTCTGCCCTAAAATCTATGTCACATGCTGCCTTAAAATTATTCTCCCTGAAACACTGCTCTTGTGAATTTTGGAATGAGACAGATATAAGTTCAAAGTATGCCCTCAAAAATAAAAACTAAACGCAATGTGGGATCCTGGATAAGATCGTGGAACAAAAAAGAGATGTCAGTGAAGAAACTAATGAAAGTCAAAGAGGTACACAGATTAGTCAATAATACTGTATCAATGTTAATTTCCTAGTTGATAATTGCACTATGGTAACATAAGATATTAACATCAGAAGCAGGATGAGGGTTCTCTGGGAACTCTCTGTATGATTTTTGTAACTTTCCTGTAAGTCTAATATCCATTTAAAATATTAGTTAATATTAGTTAACTAATACTAGTTAATATTTGTTTTTTTAAAAAAGAAGGAACACGCATCATTGAAAATGTACAGGAACAGGAAAAAAAATAGAGTATATCTAATGATTGTTCTTAATAGCAAAAACATAAAGCAATCGAAATGTTGAACAAAAAATGTCAACCAAAAAAATATTCACACTATAGAATTCAGTATGCCAGTGGACTACAACTACACCCATCACTATAGATGGATCTCGTAGGAACATATCGAGCAAAAGAAGCAAATGACAGTGGGATTACACGTGGTGTGAGTCCATTTGTCCAAACTCTGAGAAGAGGCAAAGCTAAGTAAAACACTACTTAAAGACACATATTTGGTGGCACGTATATAAAGAAAACCAGGGGGATGCCCATCACAAAAGTCAAGGTGGGCTACCTTTGGTGAAGAAATGTGCACACATGAATAGACAGGAGCAACACCATTTGCCTGGTGGAGCACACATGTACATTTGTTTCATTAGAATCTTAAATTGTGCATATACATTCTATTATCCTTCTGAATGAGTATTGTGCCTAACAGTGTTAAGTGAGTACTTAAATTACATATCATTCAAAAATAAATGTGTGCTCCAACACTAGCAAGCTGTGTGACTCCGGGCAAGTTACTTTCTTTGTTTCTTTGTGACTCGATTGGTTGTCGTGAGGATTAAATGAAATAGTGTATAAAACACTCAACACAAGCTGAAAAGTAAACACTCAATAAATGCTAATCTACAAATAAATATATATATTTAATATATAACAAAATAGTAACAAAAGTAATAATAAAAAATAAGAAATGGTCTTCCCAAACCAGAAGGAAACCATCTCATTATTATTACTACTATCATTGTCATTATGGTGTTAAAGTAATAATAGCTGGCATTTATTGAGCTAACATTATGCTTTAGGAGCTGTGCTGGTTAAGGGGGTCCAGAAATCCAAACGTTGAAGGCTTTAGGTGATTCTACCACAAACAACGGTGGATTACACTTGGAGAAAGAGAGTTCTAGTAGCGCTGTCCCTTGCAAAAAGGATACAAGTGTTCTAAAATGTAGGCTTTGTTATTATTCAGGTATGGCAATGCCAACACATCAGGAAATGTCTGCCATTAAAAAGATAGTTTGTTATAGCCACAGATCCCCAGAGGAGGGGGCACACCATCCCAGGGGGGCCACATGGAGAAGCACCAGGGTCAGTCAGGACAAGGGGCAAACATGTGCAAAGCACTTTTATTGTGGTTTCCACAGGAAAGAATGGATGAAGCAGGGTAAACAGGCTTAGAATTGGCTAGTTTGAATAATTTCCAATGACTCTGAGGCATAGGGGCTGTCCCTAGTTGTCTGGTACCTGGCTCTGGGGTGATTAAGGCAAGTGGGTAGTGGCTCAGAGTATGAGAGGCCAATAAAGGAGGTAGCTGGGATATGGGCCCTGGATTGGTTGGTTTGTGTATAGAAGGTATGCTCATACGCAAGTCCTTTACTATTTCTAGAAATTGGCTGGCCATGGGAGAGTCAAGGCTGCAAGGTCAGCAAGGCTCCAAGATGCCAAAGCATGAGATACAGAAATGTGGTTGTTAAAGCAAGCCACAGAGGTCATTTTAAATTTCCTAGTAGCCACTTTTAAAGAGTTAAAAACAATGAAATGAATTCTAATGAAATATCTTAAATATTATCATTTCAACATGTAATTGATATGAAAATTATTCATGAGATATTTTAAGTTTTTTAATACTAAATCTTTGAAATCCAGTATGTATTTTACACAGCACATGTGTCGTTTTTTGACTAGCCACATTTCAAGTGCTCAACAGCCACAGTGGCTAACGGCTACTCTGTCGGCCAGCGCAGCGCTGGAGTCTTAGAAAAATTCACTGGGGTTGATGGAGACTTAAGAGCAATCTCTGAGCATCCGTTTGGTGGTGGCAACCATGTGGTTCATTACAGTAAGCTCTGTCCTCTCACCCCCAGCCCCACCTCAGCACATTATCAGCACTGCTCTTGTCTTTCGCTAGCCCACTCTCTCTGCCCTCCTCCTCTTTATCTCGTCCCCCATCATAGCTGTCATCTCCTCACTCCCTGTCTCTCCCTATTATCGCTCTCTCCTGGGTTAGACAAAGGATAGGTGCTTTTCCCATTGTTTTTCCCAGGTTACTATCATAGAAATTATTGCTCCAGGGGAAGGAAGGGCCTAGAAGTGATCCCAGTGGAGAGAAGGATGCCAGAAGAACTTCCTGAACAGACTTACAGTGCCAAAACATAATAAAAAAATTTTAAAAAAGATAATCACCGGCCCTGCATTAACTGCTGTAAGCACAAACAGTACTTACTCAGCAATAAAACTTCTTTCTTGGTGATTTGGATATAAAGAAAGAAAACAGATTTTTTTGTTGTTTTTGTTGTTGCAACCTATATATCAGCTGAACTATCACAATCGAAAAATATAAATAATTTGTATTACACTAAAGGGTAAAATTTTAAAAGAACACAAACAAGTAGCTTGCTAGTTTAAAAAAAATAATTTCAAATCATTTCTGCTTTTTAATTTGATGAGATAATTTTGCCTCTGATCGTTTGGAAGTTTTGCCAGCAATCTTGGTGAAATTTAATACAATTCAAGCAGTTTGAATGCTCAGATCAGCAAGGTCCATGTAGCGCTTCCTAACCTAGACACTACATGACAAGCTAAGTTCCCTCAGACAGTGTTCCCTTGGTTCCAAGCTCATTCGTCGTCCTTGATCTCTATTTTTAAGGTGTAAATCTGGCACACAGGAAAGAGAGAAATATGTAGCTTTGTCCTGAGCCAGGAATCCTGTGAATATATCTCAGGCAAGCTACTCCCCAGAGCTCAGCACACGCCCCAAGACCTGAGAGATGCTCTTGTCTTCACTGTGTTTCCTATAAATAACGGTTGACTACTGAACTTCACTGAAAATGTCAGCTCCAGCGGCATTTTCCAGGACTAAGAATTTGGGTCTGCCTCAATATCTTCTTGAAGTTTCATAAAAGATTAATAAAAATATGGCTATACGGTAATGGACACTGTAACTTTGACTAGCTTGTTGAAAAAGATTCTTGTTTACATTGTTCTTTTCAATCAAGTTATTCCTCATGAACGCCTCCGGTAAAATTCCCTGAAGGGATAGAATGAACTCCAACTTTAAATGGTCCTGAAAAATATGCATTGCTTTTTCTTATAAAATGTTACTTAAAACACACACTGGTTATATGACAATGTGAAGAAAAAGTATAGCTTAGTTCTCATTCTCAATTACTCAAGTGATACGGAGGAACAGGATGCTTCGAAAGATTTGTCAGCAATGCTCCACATCCATGATTTCAAGTGAAATCACTAGTTTATCTTCAAAACACTAGTTTTGCACTAGTGGAATATTTGTCTGATAAAATGTCACAACCCAGTACAAGGTAATCATTAGGGAGACATTATTATTATTTTGCTAATTAGTCAAAAATCATTGGATTTCCCATGGCTTCTTCCTGCTGAGCAATCATTTGATCTTGCTTATGTTGACAAACATGCACGTCACCAATTCTGCCTCATTTATCATTTGACAGGGACAGTGTTTGCTTCTTCCTGTATGAAGAAAGGAAAACTAAGTGTAAAGGACCAGGTGATAACTCAAACACATTGTCTTGCTTAAAAATGAATAATAAATAAATAAAATGATGCAATGTCTTGTTTTCTAACAAACTGGCTTTTGTGTGCTCTGGCAAGCTAATGTAGATTTCATTTCCCTTAAGAATAAACCAAATCAGAAAATGATGAAAATTGGTATACTTATCGAGAAAGGGAGCAATTGATGACCTAAGCAAAGACTGAAAAATCTTATTAAATAGTCAGAGATATGGGATGTTCTTTTTTCTGCTTGAATTAATAATATCGAACATACATTTGGCTAGAAAAAGATAAAAGGACCTTCTACTTGCCTCTACTTGGTTAAAATATAAGAAAAATGTTACATTCTGTGTAAGACAGACTTTCAAATTCAGTGCGATGATCATTTGAAATTCCAATCAGGCTGCTTAGATTCTGTTGCTAAAAAAAAAAGGTAACTAAAATAAAGTGTCTAATAACTACTTTGGAAAAACTACATTTGCTTCTACTGAAGAATGCAGAAGACAGAGCTTAGCAAAATTTTGTGGCTTCGGCACCCCCGGCCAGTTCATAGGATCAAATGCTTGGTTGATTGATTATTTCACAGAAATCATCATTATGATAAGAAAAAAGAAGTCAATCCAAGGGTTTCAAGTAAGAGGGCATCTGTATGTGGCTAAGGGGGCGGGTCAGGATGAGAAGAAGGAACTGGGTACATTCCGGGTTAGAATGAAGTGGGAGATCAGCCGGACTTTTACAGCAAAGAGCGGGGTTGGGAGCCTAACGTTCTCCAGTAGAGCCTTGGTTCTATGCTGTCTGTGATCTCAGATGGATTAAAAATGACTTTCCTCATCTGCAAAATGAAATAGTATTGCCATTTCACCCCGATATTGAGATTTAGCTTTAGGCAGACACCCAAATTCTTAAAAATGCCAATGTTGTGGCTCCTAGATGACATTGAAAAAGATCTTAGATGAAAGATTAAGTAGCTGCTGAGATGTGAGAAACATAAGTCAAGGAAAATTCCCTATGTGTTCTTATGTTTGTTTTTAAAGTATATATTCATTGATATGGATGCAATAAATCTATTAAAGTGCATGGGATTTTTTATTAGCTATTAAAACTCCACTCATGTCAATTTCTTTTAACTTTTACTAAATTCTCCTCCTGATTTTCTTTTGTGAATATAATTTGTATTCAGAAACAGTACCAAATCACAGTAAAATGCCTCTCTTCCTATTTCAAATTAATATTTTACAGCTGATCCTATGTATTTGTTAAGTAAGAGGCATTCAGAATCCAGTAGTTTCACCCTTTTTTGACTAGCATCTCAACAAATCTTAGATTTTTTCATCAAACAAGAAAAAGAATTATAAAAGAAAACAGTAATAATGGTCTACAGATTATTTGTTTGGCAATTTTCAAGAGGCTAAATATGCTACTGCCATAAAAAATTCATGGATTTTAAAAGGTGAGACCATTTTCTAACTCTTGTGACATTGACATTTGTGGAATCAAGGTGGCTTGGATGTTATGCTTTAAGACAGAGAACAGTTATTAGCTAAAAACAAAAATAAAGCTAAATTATAGTGCTATGCAAACTTTATTAAAAGTGTTTTTTCTAAGCCATTTTAATAAATGAAAGCAAATTTACCGTAACGAAAGACCAAGCAAAAAAACAAATCTTCCTTTCCTTCACACAATTATATCTCCAAAATGCACTGAGTGTAAGTTCGTTAGGTCCTAGTTAAGGGCTATGGCAAATGCTTTCGAGCTTTGTTAAGTGAAGGAGGTCAATACACATGTTTTTGCAAGAAAAATTTTGCAAGTAAAACAAAGTGCCAGGGCCCTTATCTCCCTGGCTGACTCTTCAGGACACATTTTTCTTTTTTTTTTTCACCCTTGCTTTTAGAGATAAGCTTAACTCCTTACAAATAAAATGCTTCCTTCAGAATATTTGACAACTTTACAAAGAGAAAAATCAGTATTTTATTCACTATTTGCGAATGAAATATTGTAATAAAATGCTTGTTCTCATTTTAAATGGACACATGATATTAGCAAACAGAATATTCAAAGCTTAACTCAAATGATTAAAAATTGTAGCTGCCTCATTAATATAGGGTTTTAAGGTAATGGCACAATGGCTCATTGGTTCTTTGTGTGAACAATGTGATCAAATGAAGGGGGGAGGGGAGGGAGGTTGAAAGACTATGGAATCATGACAGCTTATTTCCATTGCCCACGAGGAAAATATATAGAGTAGTATCCCCATCTCCTCTCTTTTTTGCCCCGACAATTATTTTGAAATGTTAAAATACACATCTTGGGCTATTGTTTGTCAACATTAATGGCTAAAATGTACCTGGAGGGAAAAACCCAAACAGTATGCTTGTTAACTTGGATTGTTAACAATTGACTGCCTAAATTTCTTTTCCACTTGAAATTATAAGGGTTAAATTTTGATTTTGATTATAACTGTTGTATGAGTCTCCAGGTATGATGAGAAAGGGGACACACACACACACTTATACACATGCACACACACACCTCTGACCCACCTCCTATAGTTTATCTATTGTCAATATAGCTCACGTTTGCCCATCTGAATAGTATCTTTGTTCCAGACCCATGAAATTATTTCACGAACTGTACCAAATAAGTCCCATCACAATTGTTCTGTTATTACAAAGCGTCCTATTTTCTGGATCCAAAAGTGAAATTACAGGGAAAAATGAATATTCCAAACAAGAACTAAAAGTGATTTCAAAAATCTAACTCCTTTCTCATTATTTTTTCGCAAGTTTTTAGACCATTTCTTATCTCTTTCAAAAGCGCTGAGAATCTCCACATGCAATGGAGATTTTAAACCATGTTAGATGAACACTGAGTCTACTCTGTGAAAAAAATAGAAATATCATACCACATTCATTTAAAGTAATAATTTCATGGTTTGCCAGCATGTCATCTATTATCAAAATTGTACACAAATAGCTAGATTAATTTGTTCAAGGGTAGGTTATCACTGCATTACAATACAAGGCCTTTGTTATCCTTCTTTGTGTTCCAAATCCTATAAAATAGAGCAAAAATAAACAAAAGAAAGACACATGATATGTATACACGGTGTGCAATCTATGTATTTAAAGAGGCAGAGCTTGTCACATAAAGGTAACCAGTGTTTTCCCAGAAAAATTCATGTAAAGAAAATCCAAATCAATTTTCAGCAGACAATGGAACAGTTAAAAGGAGTCATTACTGAATATGTCTTTCACACTGCAGCTTGGGATGTATCTTTAGGGTTAAGTGGACAGCAGTTGAGCCACCGTAATCTCTGCATTCTGGAAGGCAGCTTCCTCCAGGGCCTGGGCTGCCTCTTCCTCCCTAGGCTTGGTCTCTGCCACTGCTTCGCCCTGCCTCCCTGTGTCCAATGTCAAAATCACACACAGGCAATGGGAAGAAAGCCCTCTGCTTCAGCAGTCATTGTGAGTGATGGCAACACACCAGGACGATGGCGAAAGTGCCAGAGAAAGAGTGCTACCTCCAATCACTGGCAATTGTCAGAGAGGCCCCCTGAATTCCACCCTCAGTCCCAGGCCCTGGGAGGGAGTTGTGGTGGGGAACAGAGGCATTCTCAGGAAACCGTTTCATCTTAAGATTTCTATACCATGCATTTTTAGACTCTTTTTCATAAGGACCAGAAAAATACCACCTCACTTTTGTTCCCTGTGAATGTCACAAATCTGTTTTCAGACTACAGAATATCCTTTTCAAGAGAGGTTGCTAAAATTCCAAAGCTGACAGTAATATTTTTGTTCCCTTTTAATTAAATGCCTAAAACCCTAAAGGCATCCACAGCGTTTATTCTAAGAGTTATTTATCTAGATAAACTGCGTATTAGTATAGGTGAGAGATTATCATTTTATCACATTTTATAAATTACATGTGGCTACATGCCTGCACACCACAGTGTCTGCTTTGAGCAGATACTGTAATTGTTTAAAAAAAACACACTAAAGACAGCATTTTATTTTTTCTACAACAGTTTTTAGAAATACGCACGATCACATTTTATTTACAACATAGGTTGTGTCCATAATTCTGCAGTGGAGAGATACAGCTACAGCTAACCCAGCTAAACAGGCTTAAAATTGCAAAAAGATGGACTTATGCTTAAAGTTCTTGATAAGGAACTAAATATATTTGCAGACGGCACACATTCCTGAAGCAGACCCTGCTGTGGCCTCCTCTGTAAGCGATTCAGCAGGTGTTTGCATATCTGCATAAGATGCTGCAGTGTGGTGAAGGGCTTGAATCATTTCCAGAACGAGGGAGCATTTACGATTGGTCCAATTGATCACTGCAGTCGCTTGATATTACATAAAAGGTTGGTGTGGAAGCATATGGATTGGATAATAATCAGAGTTGTTCTGACATGGTCTATTTAATAATTCAAAAAGGAAAATTTGAAAATGATTCAGCACAAAGCTGCAGCACCCGGTTGGCACTTTATTTATATCAAATGCTCTTTGTGTAGTTTGTGAGCTGCGCAGATTGCCTGTTCGATGTAGTTCTTTTTCTAAAGCATCAATATTCCTAGTCACCATCAGCAAACAATCAGACACATCACCTGTCACCACGGAAGGGCTGAGACGTTCAGCTTCTCTATACACTGATGTAGCAGAAACCAACCCGTAGGAAAATCACCATTTATGAATGCATCCAAAATGTCACATAGGACAGGGTGAAAGGCTCTGCAGACTTGATTAGCCAACCTGGAAAAAAAATACTTATTGGTAACATTCAGATGTGGTCAGAGGGTTTCTATTTAATACATCCTTTATATCGATTCACTTGAAAAATACAGAGGGAAAAATGCAGCTGGATTAGTGATGCTAACCTCCTCTCAGGTGAGCATGGAGTAGAGCTGTTTCAATGGCTTGGAAATAAGAGCCAGATGGCCATGGTTCCATAGGCTCGGTTCAAACTCTTAAAAGGCTCTGAGCACAAAGGGAGAGAGGCAGGCAGATTTCTGCACTCCTACCTGGTAGCTTTCCCCAGGCTTAAGACCCCAATTGGTGGGGGCCCTCACTGGCCACCCTTTTGACCCCCATAGCACAACTGCTCTCTGGTCATCTGTAGACCACATTTCCCGCACCTGTGACGTGGAAACAGCACTGCAACATACCACAGGCTTTCTGTCTGACTACTCTAACCAAAGGGATGATTCAGATGGTTCTGTGGAATTTTCTAAATACACTTTGTAAATCCTAAATGGCAACAATTTAAGTTATCAAAAGCAAAGCCAATTTTACTGAAGTGCAGGAAATATATTCCTGTCTTCCATCATACTGGTATACTTATATTTTTAGTCTCAAAAATTAATCACAACATATAACTCCTTCATATACATGCAAGTTCACAATATGGAAGAGCAACTCTGGGAAACGAGGTTCTGACACCATAACCAAGTACAGGTCACATGTTGCAATAACCGTGTACCATTTTGAATGCTAAGTTTGCCTCCTAATGTTTTTTTCTCAGTGAAAAATTATCGAAACATTGTAATCTTGGAGAAAATCTGCAATCTATAGTATGTCTTCTAATCTTTTTATTTCATCCTAGTAAGACTCAATGCATGAAATGCTGACGTATATCCAGCCTCAGAATGAACTAATTTAAATAGATATGACTCGTACTTCTTAGCAGAAACATCCAAATGTACTCATCAGATACGTGGTTGTCAAAAATGTTTTTCAATGTAAAAATTATTTCAAGAGCATTTTCTTTTTCCTGTAAATGAATCTAAGAAAGACACGTGGCAATCAACATGCAAGGGACTTCTAAACCAAAAATAAAACAACCTAGCTGATACAAAAAGACAGTAAAGTAAGATCATGAACACTCAAAAAGATCCATCTTTTGTGGTCTAAATGTCCTTGATTCCAATTCTCAAACTACTTATAACCTATCACTGTTGTCGTTTGCTACAATCAATACTTGAGATGAGGTAATATGAGATGAGATGCCATTTAAATTTCCCTAAAGTTATCCTTGTTGGGAATATTGACTAAATACATCTGGTTTACATATAATCTGAGTAGCTTCGATGCGTCCTAGAGAGCTTACAGGGAGAAGAGGTAAAATCTATGTTTCTGAATAAAAACATCCACTTTTTTCTTTCAATTATTTCCTACCATGTTGAAGCAGTTACATTATGCTCCATCACCTCACGTGCAAAGTTACACTCATGGACTTTGATTTTCTGAAGAACACTCTGGGTGAATTTAATGAACAAGAAGGTTAGGGACACAAGGCATTTAGACAAATTAGGAAGGCCTGGGGCCTGAAATCATAGGTTCTACCTTTCATTTCTGATCAAAACTTTTAACTCTTGCAAAAGAGAATGTAATCAAGTGGTAAAATGGAAGATCACAGATAAGGAAAACACCACGACAGCCTTATGCACGTGACCTTTGTCCTGGGATCTGGGTCCAAATATCTAGATGCTAACAGGAGATGTTGATAATATCTTTCCTGGTCTACCCTGATCTATACTGTTCCCTAGCCAGCAACAGCACCCCTAATTTGGCCTGTTCATCTCCCAAAGGAATAAAACAAAGAGGCAAAAAAAGCCCCGCATTAGTTTATTTCATATTTACAATCTAATTTTATCCTGAAAAGTATTTTATAAGTTAAGTATCATCGATCTCATTTTATGGATGATAAATCTGAAACCTAGAAGGTTAAATAACTTACCTGGGGTCAGACTTCTGATAAAGTGGTGAAGCTGGGTTTTAAACCTTAAGCTTTAGAATCCAAGTACAGTGACTCGTCCCCGAACTAAACAACAGATAATAACTGATAATAAATGAGCAATGCGCATGTCATAAACTTCGCTAATCAGCATCCTCTACTTATATAAAGGACAGTCCGCTCGATTATCTGTTATGTAATAATTGATTTAAATAATGATTAATAAGTACAGTCATGTTGTCGATTGTGATTCATAGAACTGAGCCTGTGCCATAAAATATTAATCACAGGAATATGAGGGAAGAGACAGGGGATTAGTCAAAGGCTTTCGGAACCACTCTCCCCCAAGACAAAAGTCAACAACATGGAGATTACTTAATGACACCACAGTATTTCTCTGTAGGAGCTTATCTCAGGGGCAGGGCTATTGTCACTTTTTCCCAGATTGGTGATGCTATTTTCAGCCTGGCTTCTAAAGGTAGGAATTCAGAGATCCCTCCCCCTCCTTTGGGGCAGTGCATCTGAAACCCCTTTCAGTCCTTTCGTGGCCACATGTCCAGAGTCTCTAAAGGAAAACCTCAATGTGTTCGATACATCCTTTCCTGGAAATTTGAATAAACTGCGCTTTCCTAAAAAGAAAAACTAAGCATTCCTTTATATTTATTGGAACAGATGGTTATTTAAAGAAAAACCACTGGTGAATGCTTTCACAACTTCAAACACTGTATTGCAAAGTTAGCAGAAAGAGCACAGAATTTAGAGGGAGAAGACCTGGGTTCAAGTTCTGCCTTTGTCACTTACTACAGGTCAGCTTTTAGCAAGCCACTGTCTGAATGTCAATCAATAGCCTCATCTTTACTTTCTCCCTGGATTGCTTTAAGGGTTTATTAAAATAATTTGCATTAAAGCACAATGTAAAATGTAAATTTACTGTGCAATCTAAATTATGACCAATATTCCCTAATTTAACATTTTTGTAAACTCAGATATTTTTGCAATTATTTTGTCATAGAAAGATCCAACTCTTCTTTTGAAACGAAATCTTGTCCTCAAAATCAAAAACCAAGAGGTGTTGTCTAATGCACTCTCAAACCTCAATCTAAATTTGAACCCCTGTTACACTCTTTCATACTCTCTGTAATTTATCTTTGTAGCACTTTAAAAAAAAAGGATTATGGACTATTGGTTTGAGCCTCCAAGTTTCTAGCATGTAAGAATCCGGAGTAGTCTTCCTACTTTCTGCTAACTCCAGAGTATTTAATAAATCATAGCCGTCTGGCCCCCTGTGCCACCTTGATTTAATCTCTTGCTGATGTGGGCACAAAGGGCAGTGATTTTATAGTTTTTCCACAGATGCTCCACTGCATCAAGTTTTTCATGAGTTTGTAGGATTCAAGAGCATCTCACAGCTTTCTTCTCCTTTTCCGATTCTGCCTGCACGAAATCTCTCCTCCCTCCCTCTATATAGGACAAGTGGTAAGGTTCTCCCTTGGTAGCCAAAGAATGGTTCCATCTGTCTCCAGCTCCTTCTGTATCTTCATTCCTCCCCACCAAGCTCTTTTCATTATTTTTCCAAATAATTATGATTTCATTCATAGAATAATTTCTTCTGTCAGCTGTTAATATAAACTTCTCCCTTCTTATATTTATATTTATTTCTATAATTATTTGTTGACTGTCTCCTCATTTGGCCTATCAGTTCCATGAGGGACCATTTCTGTTTTTCTCATCACTGAATTACCAGCACCTATACATAAGTACTCAGTAAATATATATTGATTGAAATTAATAAATGAGAATGAACAGGATCTAAAGGGGAGATAGGAAAGCAGAATACAATGAAGGTAACTATAGATTTACATTAATTTCCAGTGACGTTCTCTTTTGGTGTCCATGCTTCAGAAATGGTTTCTTCCCCACTTTTCACCCTACTTGAAGAAGGAGGAGGAAAAAGAGGAGGAGAAAAAGGAGGGGGAGAGAAAAGAGGCAAAATCATTTAATGGTCAATATTTAGATTGCATTGGATTTTTTAATGAAATATCTACTATTTTCCTGAAAGAATTATCCAATGGTATTTCTATTTAATATATTTAGGTAGATAGTCAATGAATAGGCTTCATGATGGGCATACATTACCAAGAAAACACTGAAAAAAAGCTAAAATAATTTTTTAAAGTGCCAGAGTATCTGAAAATATATTCAGATACTTTTATCATTTTGTGTTAAGCTTTAACAAATAGGAATGCTGTTTATTAGTCTGAATGTGGAAATGAATAAAATCCTTTTTAATCCCAGTTATGTTTTAAAGATTTTCCTGATTTCTAGCTGGAATTAAATCAAAATCTGGAGCTACTGGTGTACGCCCTTTTTCTATATATGATAAAGAAACCTACCAAATGGCATAATAGTCTTTAATATTATGGGGAAACGCATCTGCCATTTGGTCTACCTTCATTCTGATGAAATGGTTTGGGGTCAGCGCACAGTTGCAGCTCCGAAATGCAAATCACCGCGTGATCCTAGCACATGGAATTACATCGGCTCTTTTGATGAGAGGACAGAATCAATACAGAGGTCAAAAGTGCACGGTTGGGAGGAGAGCCGCAATCAGGCGCGGGGATTCCCCAAGATTACAATTCCCCTGAGGAGACAGTGCAGTTGCAAGAGCGTTCTTAATGTAGGGGGCTCCATACCGACCCTGTGAAGTGCTCGCCCGTGAGAGTTTATCTCTACCCACACTCATCTCTGCACGGACTTGATTGGATTATGTTGCAAAGTTTGCCAACAGAATGCTGACATGTAAGACCAAACTTTCAGAAAATCAATACCAAATAATTGCCCAGGCCATGCTGGAAGATAAACTTATCCTGCACATTATGTACCTTCAGTTCTAGAGTGTGGTAAGCCACGGAACCGAGGGAGCTAAGCTATTCTTGTTGTGCATAATATACCTTTATATATCAGCAGGCAGCACAAATCATTTCCTTCCCCACTGCTCAATACCCAGTGATTCCATCTCTTCTATATTCATTTTTTGCACCAGACTGATGCCCTTAAATGCTATGCTGCTGTCAGTTCTTGGATATCCCTTACCTGGCAGTCAAAGGGGGTGTTTAGGAATGAATCTCTGGTCCCCACAGTAAATGTCTCTTGGTGGTGGTTTAGTTTGATAAGTTTAAGAAATAGACTACAATATCAACCATACTGTATTTTCCATAAAATTCTCTCCCACAGAATGCACTTCTCAACTTATTTTTATACTGAATGGATAAGTGATGAGGTGAAACAGATACCAAAGGCCCTTTGTTATTGCAGTGTTTCAGCAAAATGATTTCTGTCTCAAACAATATTAAAAGTCCAGATATCAAACCAATTATAAATATAGCGTATATGTTTGTTTCTACTTCTGTGGCCAGAGCTGTTCTGTTACATAAATTAGAGCAAGAACCATATAATCCCTCTTTGAAACTTAATTTTCTCCTCTTCCAATTAAAGAACAAAAAGATTTATCTTTTGGGTCATAGCTTTATGTCCTCTGTATTATTGGTTCCAAAGGTGATTTCAAGCTTAGCCAACAAAGCAATGACCTAGGAAAAAGCAGTTCAGTTGCCAAATGTATGAACTCGTAATTCCTACTCCATACACCGGCTTTTTTATTACTGTGTTAGAAAAATAGATAGCTGAAAATATTTCAATAAAAATAACAGACATGCCTATTCAAAACTCTTCGGATGCTAAATTCCTGCCAACCTTGTTCATCTCAAAGATATCATATTCCCATTTATAGAAAAATCTAGCACATAATATAATTTGGAGATGCAGACATAGAACAGGGGGAAAAGCCAAGAATAAAAAGAAACTATATCAAGGTATTTCAGCATGAAATTGGCTTGAACAGGAGAAAAAAACAGGAGGGAGTTTATTGTAACTGATGCTGGAATATGTATTCACCTCCTTAGAAATCTATTAATTCTACATGATTGTTCCTTTGCACTCTATGACAGAAAGAAAGGCCCTAGTAACATTAGTCCAGCTTCATCTTTAATCACATTAATTCAGTAACATGTTGTAATTGGAAGATGAAAGACTAGTGCTTTATTTACATAAATACAAACGATAAATGAGCAATTCCTGAATTGAATCAAATCAATACACACTGCATTGTCATGTTGACCTCACTAGCACTGAGGTCAGTAAATGTATGAATCCTCAGAATAATATCCCATCAAAACCAGAAGCAAATCTCTGCATCTCTGGGGATGTTTCCATCACTCGTTCATCCACTAGTCTTAGGCTAGCCAATGAATATGTGACAATGGTAGATAGATGGAATGCAATATTTAAGATGGAGAAAAAAAGACCAGCCTCAGTGATCTGCTGGCTGATATCTAGCATATATTGTTGGCTGCTGCTGGTAAAGGTTACTTAGCATGCTCTTACCGAATGAGTGAACCACAGATGGGAGCACTCATGCTGACGTTTCAGCTTAGCTTCCTGACTTGAAGACCGAAAATGTAATTTATTAACAATTGGAAACCTCTCGCAAAGATGCCATATCTACAGCAACTCACTAGAATTTTCTGTTTTGCCACCAAATTATGCCTGTCTGCAGGATGTTGCAAACTTATTAGGAATATGTGTTTCTTGTCCTTATTAACAATTCACGATGTAATCAATTACTTAACATTATCTAGAACTGCCTTAAGAAATTGGACAAGCCTAAGGTTATAGAGATTAAAAAAAACCTGCAACAATCCTAGCAGCTTATTGAAATAAAAAGGCAAAATTACTTTAATATAGCTAAATCAAGATTACTTCCATATAGCAACTCATAAATTACTATCAAAACTATGCTATCTACGATATCCAAATTTCAAAACAAAATAAAATCAACAAATATTTATTGACTATCTACAAATTCAGATTGTTCATTAGAATAGAGTTTCAGGATCATTTACTCTTTGAAGGTGATTTATCGTCTGATGGTAGATTAACAAAATGAGAGGACTGAGAGGGATAAAAAGATTCGTGGGAAAACACAATAAAAAAAAGAAAGAAAACCAAAAAAAACACAAGATAATGCAGATGAAAAGACTGTTTGGCCCTCTTATCCCTGAGGCAACTTGAAAAGGAGTCCAGCTTTGAAAGCTAAAAAATTATCCAAGAAAATAAAATAGCCTTTTTGACTACATTGAACCTAAGAATTAAAGGTTAATTTTTAAAAAGATGAGATGTGGAAGAATGTTCAAGGACAAGTGTTTTAGATGAAAATAATTTTTAAATACACATTTTTAAAAACACTGGATATTTAAAATATTAAGGAATTATTGTTAATTTTAGGTGCAATAATGGAATTATGGTTGTTTTGATATTTTTAGAGTAAATATTAAAATTATAGGAAAAAATAATATGTCTGAAATTTGCTTTGAAATAATAAGACAGAGAAGTGAGGGGTTCTGTTTATGAAACAAGAGTAACCATGGGTTGATAACTGGTAAAGGTGATTGATGGACCCATGGAGAAGATTTGTTATACTCTTCTCTCTACTTTCGTATGTGCTTGAAATTTTGTATATTTCTATGTATGCATATAAACATATTTACAGACATGTTTTAAAAATGTGTAAGTTATAAATATGTACGTATATGTATACATATGTAACCTATGTTATATATATACATATATATGTGATATATACATACATATAAATTTATATGCATATAATACTCATTCATATTAGAAGAAGCATGAACTAAGTTTATCTCCAGCCAGCTCTGAATGTTAGTTCTCCAGCTTTTTTTGATGAAAGTCTTAATGTCTTCCACTCTTGCTGAAATGTTCACTAGTAATTCATTCTGTATTCACTATATGTCAGGCCCTGTGCTAGGTTTTGAAGATACAATGATCACTAACAAAGATTCTGCCTTCGTGGAGCTTACATCCTAGAGGAGGAGGCGGGCATTTATCAAGCACACGAATGAATACGCAAGAGAACTAGAGATTATGATCAATGGTCTGAGGAAAATAAACAAGAGACATGAGATAGAGGAAGCTGGAGAAAGCCACTTGAAGGAGAGTGGTCAGAGATTTCCTCTTTATGAAGATGACGTTATAGCCAACTACTTAAAGATGAGAACAGGCCGACGATGTAAATGTTGGAAAACATGTAAGGCAGAGGGATTAGCTCAAGCAATGATCTACAGATGGGAATAAGTATGATATGTTTAAAGAACCAAAGGAAATCAGTTGCATTAGAACATAGGACTGACCACACTTGGTGATGGATTACACGTGGGGCATGAGAAAATACAGGCCCTATCTTTATTTCACATATATATTTTTGCATAATAAATATCATTTATGCACATAGATGTAATATATATGTTAGCTTCTAATACAAATATGTATATCTTTTACATCCTAAATGAAAACTATATAATTTAAAATTTAAAATACATGTTTATTATTACAAAGGCAATACAAGTTCCCTGAGGAAAAATTAGAAAATAAACAAAAAGAAGAAAATTAAAATGAAAGACCCATAATCTACCCACCCAGAGAGAGCCACAATTACCATATTATTGTTTCAATCCTTTCCTTCCATATTTTTGGAAAAAATAATACAAAAAATAATATGTATACCAATTTTAATCTGATTTATTTAACTCAACAATATAACTTTCCATTTCAACTGTTCATTACACATTGCATTTTTTGGATAAATTATTTAACCCATTCTCCAACATTTGGCATGTAGATTATTTCTATTTTTTTCACTATTCTCGGTAACACTGAGATGAACATTTTTATAGAAAACTCTGCATAAATCTTTAATGATTTCCTTATAATACGATTCTAAAAGTGGAATGGCCTCGCCAAAAATCGTGCACGCTGTTCAAGGCAAAGGGCTTCCTTTTGCTGGAAGAAATATGCATCAAAAGAAAGGCAATTGTCTCCACATTCCTCACAACTCCTTCCTGTTCTAATCCATTTCTAAATCTTCGAAATTCTATTGTCTGCTGGCTTAAATCTTCACCTAGAAATAATTCCCCCAGGATGGCATTTAGGTGCAAACTCACACAGACAGACCTTGATATTTCTTTTAATAAGATGTATTGAATTCATCCTTCACATAAAGAAAAAAAAGTGGGGGGAAAGAAGGTGTTTATTTTTCTTTGTTTCACTTGGGGACCATATTTATCCTATTTGATAAAACCTAAATTAACTTAGACTCCAACAATTAGAACTGAAAGGAAACTTCCTTATTCTTATTCTCTTCTATTCAATGGAATTTCCCAATGTCCCAGTTAAAATATTGTGCTCAGAAATGAATATGACTTTATTTCCTATGATCTGAATATTGTATTTTGATTAATGCTGCTTACAACTGGAATCTTTGTCTTAATTCTGCCCTCAAAAATATGAAAAATGGATTTTTTTTCTTTTACTGGTTGGCCTTCAGTTTTCTCTTAATAATTTCACCTTCTCATGATGTCTGTTCTTGGTTCTGCGGTACACACACCCCAAGCTTATTGCCTCAACTATTTTGAAACATTTGGGAATTCTTTCTACAATTAATCCTTTGTTTCTCTCTCCTTTTTCTCTTTCTTTCTTTTCCTTTTCTGCAGCTACTCTCTTGTTTTACCTGTGTTAGATGGGTATATTTAGGTCACACTCTTCTGGAGAGGCACAGTAGATATGAAATTGAGTAGGAAGAGAGTGAGCCATCCATTCCCAAGTTTTATTCAAGACTCTTCTCTGGGACTTGGCTTGAATAACTTGCCCTTGTTAACCATGAGCGAAGCAGCCCTAGTATCCACTTAAAAGTAGGGTACACATTGACTGTTAAAACAAAATGTAGCATTTTGTTAGGAACAAACCATCTTAATGTTTGTCATTTGAAACAAAGTTAATTGAACTCCTCAGGCATGGAAGAAGGATTTAATTATGCATTTACACGTCCAACACTCTCAATAGACTGTGCATTTCTCAAATCAGGGGCTGTATTGTATCGATTCTTCTTCACCAGCGCTCTGAAAAGTGCCTGGAACAAAGAGTTACTAGAAATATTTGTTGAATGGGTGACTAATAAGGAAATGGATGAGTAGATTTTGTGGCACAAATCATTTACAATATTTATAGAGTATGAAGATTGATTTCCAAATTTGTGATTTCAGATTAAGTCAATATATGAAAAAACTGTCTGACTCTACTTCTGTCACAGTGAGCACGCGACTCATTGGCAAATAGAAGCCCTCCAGTTATCTTTATTTTAAACAGTTTAAGTGCACAAATCTATGCTTACTTTTTTGTGACCATCTAAATTTCTCTTTAAAAATATTAACCACTGTTATACAAAATTAACATTCTCACAATTGCTGTCTTATTACTTCAGCAATTTACTCTAAAATCCAAAACATTTCCTCAAATACCATTTGCTATAAACCAATGACTTCTTAACCACAAAGTAATTCTGATTTCTTATTTTGAAGTTGAAGTTTTTTGAATAAATAAGGTGGAAGCATTCTGTATTATTATTATTTCTCCGAACTTCAGGTCATATTCATACTGAGAATGAAAACAAATCTTGTTTGCTTTTGGAATCACTTGTATATACTTTTAAGAATATTCTAATAATTCCATCTCTCCTTAGGTAAAATTTTCCATTTTGTTCAAAAGGATGCTTTCTGCACTTCAAAAAGGTTTTATTTTGTTTTGGTAGGTTTTTCTGCCCACTCTCTGATTTTTCCTTCATATGCAGGAACTTAGGCTCTTATAAATGTACAGCAATCTATTAATTTCCTCCCCCTCACCCTTCTCAGTTTATGAGAAATGCCCCCCACATAAGTCTTGGCTTGCAGTGGCGTGCGTAGCCACTCCTCTCAGGAATCTTTGTCCTCAATCCAGATCTCTATTTCCCAACTGTGAAAGCTCACCTTGCTTTGCTATTTCAAATTCAGTGCATTTCTCTGTACCCCTCTTTTTAAAATTGTGAGTGCAATATATGCCCTCTTACTTTTAATTCATATTTCCAAAGTTTCACAGCCCAAAGACAAAGGATGCAAAAGGGCATATGGTATCATTCTTTGTACTGCAGATGCCACTTTATTGCTTATGCTTATAAATATGGCTAAAATTGGAAGTTTGGCATATTTAGCACAGGCTGGTAGGTTTACAGTTCAGTTATCCCACCCTCACCAGGAGTGTCCACAATTCTAACTGCTGCTGTATGATCTTAGTGAATTCCTGCTAAACCTCTCCTGCCTGGCTCACTGTGAAGGCTTCCTTGACTCCTAAAGGAAATGCCAGTCACTGATGCCTTGTGCTTTGAGGTGCACATCTGTCAGTTTGGCCGTCTTGACATCACTGCTTCATTCTTATGAGGACTGCATCCTAGGTGAGCATCCTCCTCCTCCTGCTTCCAGTCCACGTGGTTCTGCTGGAACCCATCAGGTTCCCTCAGCAGTTCATGACCCAGGTCTGAGTAACCAGTGTATTCCAGCCCATGGCCTCAGTGATTCGCTCAGGAAGGGGCCCTAGATCTAAGCCAGCCAACATGAGTTACTTCAGAAACTTTTGTTGGAACTGGTGGGAAAGTGTGCGTTTTCCAACCAGATTGCTAAATTGAGGATGATAACATCCTGGAACTGCCAGGAGCTATGTTATGAAGAGCACCAGCTGGATAAAGAAGCCAAGACAAACTGTGATAGATAGAGACAGAGTGATAGAGAGAGACCACAAACTGACTTGCTTAGCAGCCCTGATACTGTTACACTTACCTACTATCACTGTTGGCGCTGTTACCAGGTCCACATTATACACTGCACTGTGATCTCCACAAGAATATCACTGATGCTCATCAGGGTTTTGAATTTGTTTTTTTTTTCCACACTTTTCTCTACTAAGATGCCTCATAGGAACCACAAAACACACAAACAAAATGATTTGATGACTATTTTTTCAGTTTACCCAAAGATGGTGTGATGGTTAATTTTATACTTTAACGTGACTGGATCATGGGGTGTCCAGATATGTAGCTAAACATTATTTCTGAGCGTATCTGTGAGGATGTTTCTGAATGAAATTAGCATCTGAATCAGTCGATGCGGTAAAGCCGTTTCCCCCACCCAGTGTGGGTAGGCATCATCCAATCTGTTGAGAGCCCAAATAGAACAAAAAGCCAGAAGAAAGAAGAATCCATCCCTTCCTGTCTGATTGCTTGAGTTGGGACATTGATCTTCTCCTGCCCTTGGCACGCCTGGTTCTTAGGTCTCCGATTCAGACTCAGTTCTATCACTGGCTTTCCTGGGGCTCTAGCTTACAGACAGCAGATTGTGGGACTTCTCAGCATCCATAATAATGTGAGCTGATTCCTTACAATAAATCTCTTGCTGCATATATACCTATTGATTCTTTTGCTCTGGAGAAACTTGACTAATATGGGTTTTATATAACTAATACCATTCTAGATGCAGAGGAATGAAATTAATTCATTATGTAACAACGGATGCCTCAGGGCATTCAGGCTTAATTTCCTCACAGACTCTCCCTCCTTGAAAAGGTCTTAATTTTTTGATGTGGTTTCTAAAGACTTCTATATTTTCATTCATAAAAAATTTTCACTTCTCCCTACATTATCCAGCTCTCGTTTCTGTACTCCACACCCTAGTTTATATATATATATACACACACACATATTTGGCCTTTCAAACATTATATGTGCAGATGTGAAGTCCTCATTCTTTTCCCCGAAAGTGCTCCTCTCCCTGGGTTTTCCTTCAGTCACTGTCACCAGAAAATGGGCAGTCATTCTAGACTAATTCCTCATCCCAGAAACCACAATATGACCTATTCGTATGGATTCTAAGTCCCCAAATGTTTCTTATCTATACTCCCAATTCGATCTCTATTGCTATTGCCTGAGTTGGACTCATTATTGTACATCCAGACTATTTCAAAAATCTCCTAAACTTTCTCCTTGCATCCCACTTCTATTTCTTCACATCCATCCTTCATAGCCCTACTAAGACCATCTTTCTAAAATGTAATTATTAATATGCGTTTCTTGTCTCCTCCCACTCCGTTAGAGCCAGAGTTAGGATTCAAACCATATGTGCCTGTTCCAAAGCCTATGTTTCCTCTTTATGTTATACTACTCTTCCTGAGTTCATCTAGAACAAGCGTGTCAAAAAGTTCTTTTTAGCTGTGGAGCCCTTGGTTTGAAAAGAAATTTATGGGCAAGTCAAATGTGGAAAACAAAAATTAGAGTTATTCCAGTTAAGGTGGGAGAAAAAATACCTAGGAGCCATTCCTGTCAGCCTGTTCATGACACCCTCCCATCTGCACAGAATGCTTTTTGCAAATCACTGGCCCATTTTACAGATGAGCAAACTAAAGCCTGTCAAGGTTCAAAGCTCTTCCCTTTCACGATCTTTCCTGCCTGAGATTCAGCTTTCTTCCCACTCTACCAATCTGCCTCCTTGAACGATGACATATAAACTATTATTTTGAAGAATTCGTATCATCTGTTTATGAACAAGGGGTGAACTAATCTTTTAAATCAAAGCTGCTAAGAAAGCCCTTCAAGAAAGCATGCAATTCTTTGATAGTGCCAAATAGTCGTCCTTTTGATTCAACTGTTTTGGAAGTTTGGTTGGCTCTTATCAAATTTTCCCATGGCCTAGAGTTCATTATCTCTTGATCTACCTAGAGCTTGCTGCTCCCTTACACCCCTCGGCGACAGCCTGCTTATCTATGATGAGCTTATTTCACCTCTGTCTATACCATTTCTGATGGATAAGTATCCTTCAAATAGTAGAATTTGTTGGTGGCCTTTACCTCTAAATCTCCTTTGAATAATCGTGACTCATTCATTGAGATATAATTGACATATTATATTAATTTCAAGCGTACAGCATAATGATTAGATATTTATACATATTGTAAAATGATCACCACAATAAGTCTATAATTGTGATTATTTTCATGGCTTTCCAGGCCTTTATCTGAACTCGATTAATTCTGCCTAACAGGTTGTATTCCATTGCATAAACCTTTAAAAAGATCAAAAGTCTGAATCAACTATAGTTGCCCATAAGATTTGAAATGGATTCTGTGTGTGTAGAGAGATAGATATATTTCCCACCTTGTCTCCTTCACCCTCCAAATTCATTGTATATGAAGAGCTTTTCTGCGTCTAAAATGATCCCTGTGCAGGAAAGGATGACGATGTAGCTTGAGATATATAACATAAATGCCAGACAGTCATGGTTTGTGTGGAGGACTGAGGAGTGGAAGACAAGCTCCCAGGAATGCAGGACCCAGGGATGAGAAAAAAGAAATGTGCCTTGTTGGCCTGGAAGATTAGAAACAAAGTGCTTAGGAGGCATGGACAGTGTCCAGGAACCTCTGATCCAGTGCACGAGAGCAAATGAGGAAGAATCCAGAACGTGGGGCTAGGTTAGATTAAGATGTGAGAGAAAGACCTTGGCACTGAGGATGTGATTGAGACCTGTCTCTGATGTATGGCACTCAGGGGTTCACCAGCATAGGTTCTGGCCAGTATGAGTGACTAAGCATTTGTCTGCTCACCTCCCTTATTCCTCTGGGTCCATCCCACTGAGCTGTGGGCTGCGTCAGATAGTACGACTCACCCAGACTTGGCTATGACTACAAAGTCTCAACATTCTTAGGTGAAATGATTACATTTCTAGATGTGACTCTAAAGCAGCCTTTCCTTAAATGACATTTCATTCCAATCCTGGGCTCTGAAGAAATTTTACAAAGTCCTTTCTCTCACAAAAAAGAACAATTTGGTAAATATTTTTCTTTTCCCATCAAGAAAAAGTTATGCATTAAAGCATTAATTATTTTTCCAAAATCTCCTACAGTGAAGATATCCATCTTCTTTATATATATTGTGAAGTGGAAGAAAACTGTAATACATTTTCCCCCATTACCAACATGAGCTATAATACCCCTGGAGTTAAACATATAGGTAGTGTTGCAATAAACAATTCAAACACTTTCTTTAGTTCTGTGCCTTTGGTGTCAGTAACCACCGAGACACAATCCCTGAGACATAGCCTGTCATTGCAGCTATTCCAAACCTCAGAGGGTGAGGGGGATTGATGTAGGATGGGGATCCATGATAACCCTTGATAATATACTGTCCCATATTTCCTACACAAAGCTCTCATACTCAGAATTAAACTAAAAACCCATTGAAGGAAAGACAGCTCTTCACAGTGTTTGCACTGCACAGGAAATCAATGCATAGTTCTTCAATCCAAATTTAAATTAATTCACATTTTTTTTAAGACCTACCAAAATCAAACGAGAGAGAAATCCAAGCTATAATTTAATCCAAGAGGCAATCTTCAACTTTTTTAAACCAACAAAAAGAGCATTTCAGAAAGAGGCTTGCTACTAATTATATTTTGCTGGCATATGCCAATTATATTCAGCAATATTGTTCTCCCAGCCTGTTGGGTCACGTAACAGCCTGAGAGAACAATGATGCTGAATTAACAATTGCAGTGAAAGCTTTCAAGAATCTCTTACTCAATTAGATGCTGACAAATTTACCTGTAAGTCATAAAAATTTTATGAAATTTAAATAGTTTCATAAAGTGCGTGTTTTTCACACAATTAACACACCAGCTCTGAAATAGAGTCCATTTTTACATATTGATAACGTTCCTTTCTTATATTTAAGTGACTTAGTAATTAGGTATTTTTTTAGCCATTTCATCCCATAATGTATGTATTAAGTTGTCTCTGCAAGTCATTTAAAACGAATATAGAAAATGTAATTCAACAATTCAATGGCCTTCCTGTGATATCCAGTTGTTTCACGATTATGGACAAATTATTTAACCTTCAGAGGTCCAGTGGTAATAGATGCTGAAGCAAAGATTAACCACAAACACCAAAATTAAGCCAAAAGATAAATGTGTTTAAGCATTCGTGACGCATAGAAATATTAATAGTCCTTTTGCAGTACCAGAAATAAGCACTCCCATATGTATTACAGTTTCATTAGGAATGCAGTTTGCTTAAATTTTTAACACAATTGCTTTTGGTTAAATTATCATTTTAGAAAAATAAGAGAATGTTTCCATAGCCATTGTACAGAAAGAAAAGTAGAGGTATAGAGTTAGGATTGTGTGCTGGAAGTATCACATAGAAAGTCTCTCCCAGATTGAAATGGGCTCCAAGAATTTCTCCATACTCTGTACTGATCTACCCTCTTCAGTGGGGAGTTAAAGATTATTCAAACTTTGAGAACACACAGTGGCAAAAATCTTAAAGGGTGTAAGCTCAAGATCTTATATACCTGTATCTTATTCCTTTGATTTTTTGATTGACTTAATCATCTCTCTCTGTGTAAGTAGTGATATATATACGTATATACATATCATATATAAACCACAAACACCTTCAGAACAAGAACTTTATTTAGCTTGCTTAAATCACAGACAGCAAAAATATATCATTTCTAATTGAAGCAAGCTGTACTAATTCCATGTGAAAAGGATTATGGCAAACGTCTGGTACTTAGCCTATAGGCTGACTTGACTTAGCATAAAAACCCTGTTGAGCAAGACAGAATCGGACCTTCCTTAAGATTTTACCTTTTAATTATTTTTCTTTTAATGTTATCAAAATTTGACACCTTTCACGTAATTTTCACATTTTATAGGATATATATTTCAAACAAGAACTTTTAGAGTAATATTATACATAAAGTCTTCAGAATAGCATGAGACTCCTTTCTAAAGCGCGTTTGGGCTGCACCAAGAGGAAATGAATAACGACAGGAAGTTTAGGAAAATCCAAGACAGTGATATTATTTTCCTTTAAAATGAGCATATCATATATTTTGCAGTCTTATAAGCCCTTATAAGTTTTCCTTGATGCTTTCTATTTTAAAAAATATGTTGAGTCACAATCGACTGTGGTTTCCTTTCTATAATCATTTCTCAAAACACGGATTCTGGCTACTGGTTCAGAAGTCAATTACAACATTTATGTGGGTTGTGGGTACCCTACACTTAGTCTCATTTACATGATCTCTTTGCACCTGGTAGATAGAAATAGCTTATGGGGCCTTTACTTGATTTTGCACCTTGACCTTGACCACTGAGGTTTTAAAGAAACGCTTCTTGCTTGTGCAAGGCAGCTATTGTTCCAGCAGCTCTTCCTTTCTGCTTGAGAAGGGGCTTAAGGTCATGAGATATGGCCCTTTCTCTGACCCAATATCTTTGTTTGGCTTTTTCTCTCGATATTATCTTGGGCTGACTTCCATATTTGCACCATCATTCCTTCTTTTTCACTCTTCCTTCTCTCATTCCCTCCCTCTTCCCCTCACTTGCACATCCACCCACCCACCCACACACACACACACACACATACACACACAGAGGAAAATCTATATGTGTCAGACATTCAGCAAGGGAAAGACAAAGGCACTGAGTTAATTACCCATCATTTACTGCTGCTGAGAAGAGCAGATGGCAGCAGACGATATGTAAATGGCAAGGGGCAGTGAATTATTCGATTTTTTTAGATTAATCGTCGATGACAAAGGAAGTGATTACAGGCTGTGACATTTATACAAATGTATAAAGTACATCACACTAAAAAATAGAGCTTAATATTATTATGAGGATGTCAGGCATGTGAACACTATTGTCACAATACAAAGCAACAAATTTTACAATAACCCAAGAATATGCTCTCCCTTTACCTTAAAACTTTAGAGAGCCCCAGATTCAGAAAAAAAAAAGATGAACTCAGGTCTGAATATCAAAAAATAGTCTCCCCAAGCCTAACCAAATTAAATAAGGTTCAACATACAGGGAATGCACCCCGCAGTAGAATAGTGTTTATTGAAACATGAAACAAAACCGTATTGTTTGCTCACAACAGATCTGGTGCCATATCAGTGAGTAGACTGCAAAACAGAAAAGGTGCTAATAAAATACAGGCTAGAAATAGAAATTAAAATTTAAGGTGATGTTTGGCTGAGAGGCCCATTTAGGTGGGGTGCAGGAAGAACAAATTAAAAGGGAAAGAAAAAAGAAGTGCACTCCTATTACATCAAAATACTATCCTATCAGACACACGCGTAGAATATTTCCCAATAATTTTCAAAGTCGAAATGAAGAAATTTCTGGCCAAGTTTTCTTTCTGAGCAATATACACATATGTATAAACATGAGCCCAAGAGCACAGGCGACGGGCCACACACGCACACAGACTGCCACCCCTTTGCAGGATGGAAGAACAGTAGCCTGTATTTTCTGCTGCTTCAATAATCAATTGCTACATGAACAAATCAGATGCTCTCCTTCTCAGATCAGAGAAACTGCCCCATCGTCTAAATGTTTTCAATCACCCCGTTATTAAATCTATATGGTGCTAATATTATTGAAAAGAGAGGAAGCCATTGAGCCACGCATTTGTTCCCTGACAGCATTCCAGCCACTGCGGTTCCGAGGCTGCCCCTTTGGATGAGAGCTTAGTTCCCGATATCAGCATAGAGAAAGGGGGAGAGTTTAGGGCACATTTATTTAGACTCTTCAGAAATACTTTCAAAACATGCAAGGCAAAACATCACCAAAATTACTGCTGAGTACTTCACCATTATGCATTCTTTGTTGACAATAGGGCCAACCGGTGCCTGTGAGTGTGTGCCGTGTGCCTGCATATGTGTGTGTGTGAGAGAGAGAGAGGGAGAGAGAGGGAGGGAGAGAGAGAGAGAGCAAGAGAGAGAGCGAGAGAGCGAGCGAGAGAGAGAGAGAGAGAGAGAGAGAGAGAGAGAGAGAG